>NC_071315.1:2924991-3227886 GCF_027563975.2 Plodia interpunctella
TTTATGGTGTTAATTACTAAGGTTATGAATTAAAAGCATCTGTAGATTTGTTTGTCTAAGATCTTAAAATACTACTTGATAAGAACTTATCTTTGTATTTAATACTGATAATGGGTTGTAGATTGTGTCTCTACAACCCATTATCAGTATTAAATCCATCAAATCAAACCCTACACAATTTATTAACCACACTTTATTTTGCCTCTAGATGAGACAAGAAGCCAAACACGAAAACTGCTCAAAGAAAATCAAGATCTTAAGAACTTCATTAAGTCTCCTTTCACCCTGAAGAAGTATCAATCTAGATATTGCCCTGATGCAAAATGCACAGGCTCGGTATCCACCCCATGCACGCCTCACTTCCACAACCACCCTGGGACTCCTTCTTCAACTCATTCTTGTGCAAGTGTCCATACAACTTCGTCAACCTCGAGCCGGGCTCGGAAAAGCCTTGCCAGTCTCATTGCTGACACAGAGAGCTGTAGCAGCTCTCTGAAAGATTTAAACTTTGACACGGATTCTGGGACAGATTCGAAAGAAAACACCCCCTCAAAAGTCCGCAGATCAACCCGCAAACAGAAAACACCACAACTCAACTTTAAAGGTGTTCTACTCGAACAGAAGAAGAACTTATTGTCCCCTATGAAAATTGCTGTGGTATGTCTCACAAAAATGGATATGACCAGTGTCATATCACCAACTCAAATGCTAAAAACCCCACAAACAACTGAATCTAATCAGTCACCTCCCAAAATAAGCCACAATCGGCGTTCAGTAGTTGAGATTAATGAAAGTCCTGAATCTTATTGTGAGAGTGATAAGAGTCATAAAAGGGTACGGAACGACAGCCTGACAGACCATGGGCCTACTTCGAAGTACCCAAGGCTTGAAAATGCAGCGCCCAAAGCGCGTCTATCGCTATTCAATAGTGACAGGCTGAAAGAAATACTTTCAGCAAAGTCTTTCTATGGTAAAAGTAATCCTGAACTCAACACTAGCATTACAGCAAAGATATCTAATGCCATTGAGGCGACTAGCTCCCACCCTCGCAGGCCATTCTCCCACTCCCACTCACACAGGCGCAAGAGGAGACCTGGTCAGATCAACATGGGTGTTAAACACAGGATTAGGAAGCCTAAATTAAACAAGGCCAGAATTAACTTAATTGGGAATAAATCCTTTAATAACACAGCAAATAGCTCTGTGTTGAATGCCAGCGTGGTGTCTAATGTTAGCGTCAATGATAGCTCTATTTTGAGCCAGAACTCTTCTCAGGAAATCGGGAATGGTAAGTGTGATTTTTGTGATTACCTGTAGAAAATACCGTGACCTACTGAAGGTCTTCATTTATGGAGATTTGTGGAACAAACCTTGTGGTATTTAGAGAATTACGACATTGCTCTACTCTGTGCTAAAAAAATATTAAATTATACCATGTTGATTCATCCATCAATGGATACATAAATATTTTAGCACAGCCATATCATGTATTAAATTAAATAGAAGAAATAGCAATAATTTTCGACAAAGAAATAAGTCCATGTATTTTCTAAGTAGTCGTAACTTCTAAGTTGTGCAATAATGTTTTTTAATATAATAAATGAAAAAAGAAAGTAACAAACATGCAAATATCTTCGCATGATTTTATATTTATAATGGGTCAAAATTAAGTAAAAATAATTCATAATTTAGTTATTAAACAATGTATATCTTACACAGAGAAAGCAGATCCATTTGACAAAGAAAAGCAGACTATCGAAGCTCTCCTCAGCCAATGGACCGAGGAGGAGGTCCCAGAAGCTGAGCTTCGATACTCCAAACCCGATGTGCCCTGCTTCAACAGCACCGTCATCCAAGAGACCAGTCAAATCTTTGAACCAGTAACTGCTATTCCTGTGCCAACGGCTCCTACAGAAGTCCCAACAGATTCGGATGCAGTGATAGTAGAATTAGGGGCTAAGGAAGTAGCAGTGAATCAGGATGTAGTGATGGCTGAGAGTCACACCGCTGATCATGGGGATGTGCCGAAGAGTGGACAGTTCCTGCCTGTGGAAGGAGGATACATCTTGGTTGATGATAATGCTGAACCAGGTAAGTTATCTTGTAGATTTTATTCTCTCCTGACAATAATATAAGCTTGTGTCAAAAAAAATTCATTTTTGTAAAAAAGTTATTTATAAGACGCAAAAATTATTGCTGTTGTAATTTTGTTTTGAATAAAAAAATAATATGCTTTAGGAACATTTTCCTATGAAATGTATCTGAAATAAATAATGATTTATTTATATCCCAGGGCTGGCAAGCGACGAAGATTTGACGGACCTGGACGCGATCGAGCGCGAGCTGAAGATGTTGGACGAACAGATCCTGCAGATGGCGCAGTCCAACAACATCGACCCGGACGCCGTCATCGCCTCCACTGAGACCGCTGTACTTGCAGGTGTGTGTACCCCAACACAGTAATATTATATATTTTTAAGGCACGGATCACCACAAGTTGGGTTTCCAAAGGGCGTAGACCTCGATGAAGATGCCGGGACGGCCTAGAAATGTTTCATAGTTGGCAACATATGGCCCAAAACAAACAAATGGAAGACAAAAGTTTGCGCTGCAGTGGGACACGTAAATAGGCTGTTAAAAAAAATCTTGAGGCAACCAAACGGAATATAGATTAAAAAGATAATTATTAGTTATTATAAACCAGTGGTCCGCAAAGTGCGTACCGCGGCACACTGGTGTAGCTGGTGTGCCTCGGAAAAATAAGTGCCCCCGCCCGCTACCCGCTATGCTTTACGACTATTTTTGATAAATAGTAAATATTGTTTCATTTTTTAATAATGAATATCATATCATTTTTTAATATTTTTAATAAAAATGTATCGTTTTTGTTATCTCGAATACAAACAAGTTTGAGCCTTGAGGAACATTGACCTATATTACAATACATTAGAACAGAATAACATTCACACAGCTGTTCAACAGCGATGTTATACAGTCAGGGCTGTCAAAAAATATCTTCTAATTCGTCCATCCCTTTCAATATACTATTTGTGGAGAAGTGAAACTGTATTTATATTAATTATCTGCAGTGAGAACTCCATCGCCGTCGCCGACCGAAGAAACAGCGAAGCCACAAAAGCTGTTCCCGATCTTCAGCAACCCCAACCCTGGGACCACCACACCCAACACTAAGGGTGAGATCAATTAATTCTTAAAATCACTGCAATGAAAAACTTCCAACTAGTCAGCTCAATTGTAATAAATTTTGTTTGGTTAAACGTGTGTTGTATCTATATATTTTTTGTCAGTACAGTATGTTTTTTGTATACTTTTTGATCATATATACTATTAGAAAAAAAATGTAAGAAACAATAATGGTAAGCCCTTCTGCCACAATAGGGACCAATACTGTTTAAATTATTTTTTTTTGACATTTCTTCTTAACAGTGGTCGTTCCAAACCAAAATGTCAGTTAGCTTTTAAAGAAATTACTACATAATCACATAGAATTTGACATAAAAAGGTATCAGAAGAGCTAGTTCAACTGTCTTCATTTACGCCCATTAAAACAAACTTTTAAGTAATATTCTATATGTTTTCAGAATCCGAAAAAAGCAAGAGATGCATTCTGAAAAACGGATCGGATCAATATGTGATAGACGCGGGACAGAAGAGGTTTGGAGCCACCCAGTGTCATGAGTGTGGAGCTATTTATCAGGTAACTGTTGGATATTTTTAGGGCCAGTTTCACCGCTTGCTGGTAAACTGTCTGATAGTCTATGTGTAAATTGACAAACAGCATTAAGACTCGGTTTCACAAGTGTTGGATAAGGCGAATCACTTCAGGCAGATTTATCTAGCAGTTAGTTTATCTAAGAAAGGTCTTAAACAAAAGAAAATTAAGAATGTACCAGCAGATTCTCCTACCGCGTAAATCAACGGTGTAATACGGTGGAATGGCTCATTCCCTTAATTGACCACCATATACTTGTTGTCCATTTATTTCTGTTGTATTATTTTAGATCGGCGATCCACAAGACGAGCACGATCACTTGGTGCATCACAACGCAACCGATGTCATCAGGTTCAATGTAAGAGATATTTTATATGTTTTTGTTTGCGTCCACAGATATACATATTCTTATGTCCACGCACAGTCAAGCTAACCATTGAAACTTCGTGAAACGTAGGTTTGATATAACAATTATCCAGTCATTATTTACTTCTTACTATAAAATGGCTGACGACGAATCAGTAGATATAAAAAATGTTGGCTTGATGTCGTCAAGTGACATATGACAACTATGATAGAACAAAAATGTAGGAAAGCGGACCCTGGGCTTTGACTCTCAACGGCTGATGAAGTAGAATACGCTCAGATGAGGTAGAGAGACAGAACAAGTTTTAATTAAATGGCGTTGTATTAATGTTTATAGCTTGTGGTTTATGCCACTACTCTACAAAGTACAAAGTTTTGGTGCAAACTAACTAAATTATAATGTATTTTTTTAATGTTCCAAATATTTTTATTTCTTTTAAAATGTTTAGTTCACCGAAAAAAATTAATTTGAGTTTGAGCACTGTTTTAATCCATTGATTTTCAACCACCAGGGCTGGAAAGAAGAGTTTGTGGTGTTCCGCTCAGAGACCAGTCGTTGTATCCGAGTGAGAGGAACTGATCCTGGCTGGAAGAGAGTCCAAGCTCTGTTGCGGAGGTTGGTGCACCCGCAGCTGGGGTACGAGGCGGAGCTGAGGGGGGAGCCGCACACTTACACTGTGAGTATTCCCTCAGTTCTCGGTTGCATTAATTTTTTTTAAATATATGTGTAAAACCTACATTTGTTAATTGACGTCCTTGCTTGCCTGACGTTAATCCTTCCTGAGGAGGCTATTTTTGCCTATCAGGCGCATTAGGCTATTTCTCCTCGTACGATATCCACAATAGGATATAGAGTGGACCTATCTTAGGGCGGAACCACACGCCACCCCACCCACGTACACAGGATCGAGGAGATGGCGGAACAATATCGGCCAATTCCTACCAAAATGATCAGAGTTTACAATAGAAGGAGTCTAGTGGAAGAAAAAGGGTTTTGCCCAACAGTGGGACACAACATCCACAGGCTAGATAAAAAAAAGAGTAAATGGATCGATAATCTAGCTTTAAGTACCTTTTTTCCATGTTTTAGGCTTACCTATACATCGAGAAGAAAAAAATAGTAGGCTGCCTGGTGGTGGAGCCCAAGCTGAAGGGATACAAGCTGATCCCAGGGGACCCGGACTGCTGCAGCGTTGAGCATTATCCAGTCAAGTGAGTGTTTGTTATACAGTTTGTCTATAAGACTAGTTGAGTAGCAAGTTTTTGAATTGCACAATAAATTATATGATTGTAAAGAATATTAAATTGACTATCTTCGTCCCAAATTGCAATTCCTTTTGCAAAATGGGGTATTTCATAAAATGCCGCTTTAGCAAAATGTTCCCTAAAAATTGGCATTTTGTCGAAGAATGTATAAATTTGGCGTTTTTAGGTTTTGATATGTAACCTCATGGTAGATATAAATATGTTATTGAAATGCCAAAGGAATTAAATTAGTTCCTAAAGATTGGTTTGTTTTGTAAAATCCACTTTTGTACGTGGACAATAACATATATTGTCTCCGTAGATGTGGCGTGTCCCGCGTGTGGACGCACCGCAGCGCGCGCAGGCGCGGCGTCGCGGCGCGCATGATGGACTGCGCACGCGCAAGCTTCCTCTACGGCGCCGCTCTCACCATCGCCGACCTCGCCTTCAGCGCCCCCACGGCTGCGGGGAAGGCCTTCGCTGCCAGCTACACAGGCACACAGAACTTCTATGTGTACTTGGATTAGCTTTTTTAATCCAAAACTGTGTTAAAAAGTGATTTGTTAAGTGCAGTGTAACATGTATGTTTACAGCAGCTGAGAAAATAATTTCCAATGCTAGTTACACACTATCGGCGAACTCGGACAGATGCTGACGCGAATTAATGTACATTGTTGTTTTTATGTGAACTTTTTATCACCGCAAGGAAAAACCACCAATATGCGTCGAAATGGTCAAGTTTGACGAACTGTTTGTCAATAATGGATTTCCCAACTTATATGTATGAAGGATGTGCCTACCCCCATTGGGTGTGATAGTACATTTGTATGTGTATGATTTCCAACCGAAGAATATTTCATAATTAGAGTTTTACGAATTGAGCAGGTATTTAATGTACAGCTGGTGAAAAAACGTATATTGGTAATTTGAATATCGATCTGTTAATATTTTAAAAATTAATTTATATTATGATAAAAAAAATATCACATATAAACTAGTGAAATTTGAAACACAAACTCTGAAATGCAATGTGTGAAGTGTTTTTCTACAATACTTGTATTTCAAAATATTGTTGAATATTCCTGGATTACGATTTTTTATAATTTTCGGGACCAAAATTATTGTTAATTTAAGTGCCTTTAGTCAAGGTGTGCCAATTTATAAATTAATGTTAGATATTGAGATTTTTAGATATATTTTACCTTTTAGAAGCTTTTTAAGGTGCAGAAATAATGCGTATTGGTACACGTTTATTGTATGTAATTGTTAATGGTTGCCTAGCATACGCGTGCACACGTGCGTTACAATTGCGTATAATATACATGGACCGTTTTGCAACACGCGTTCAGGCAACATGGCCTTTGCTTTAAATTATGTGATTTCTAGCTAGGAGGAATATTTTATGCTGTTTTTGTAAGAAAAACTTAAAAAGTGCAATGGCAAATATCAACAAATACTAACTTTGATCAATGCCAGCTAGCTCTCTATTTCCCAGATGACGTTCTAATACGCTTATAATGTAGTTGTAAATTAGTTTTTGTACTTATTTTTAGTTAAAATGGAATTATTAGGGTTAACTAACACTAGGATAGAAGCACAGAAGAAAAGTTTCCAATTGTTCTTTACTTGCTGTAACTCATTTAGAATAGGTACCGATTGCTTTTGACTTAAACTCTGTGTTAGTATGAGTTGACTCTCATTTTTATTTGTACATGTGTCTCATGAACCTGTGGCGACATCTACCACGCTAGTTTTTCATGTTTTTAAACTTATTCTCGTCTGCAAGTTTTATTTTAGCTTGTTCATGAATATATTATATTCCTGGTGTTATTTTAATTTATAATAGAACCATATCGTTTTTTAGGAGTTTTTTATTGTATGAATTTTCATTTAAGATTGTGGAAGCCTCATAGTTTAGTGGCAAGTCCAAAGATATTTTGTACCTAACATTGCCATAGACTTGTACATATTATTTATTTGTAGACTTTCAGTTCTACAATTCCTACTCATTCAATTTTAAGTTAATATTTTATTGATAATTGTTTCTGATTTAGAATACATAATACCTTTAAAATTTGCATTTATGTTAAGTTGCACGGGATGTGCCCTCTGATTTTAAATAAAAGTACTGGTTTTATAAAGTTTTTGTGTTTTATTCTACAGAGAAAGATGAATGCAATAACTCTGTTGATAGTATTGAAAATGAGAAATTTCTCGCCCAATGACCTTATCACCACTTTTCTATGAAAATAAAGAACGGTAACTCATACTACATTTTATTTATATACTAACATCTTCGCTTTGCTCATGGTGCTCACTCAAAGCACACGCACACAATTCGTTAAATTTTACTTTCATTTAAAGTCAAAAAATATTTGGACAGTGTTGCTTATTTTTGGGGTTATATCGTGTAAAGAACGACACTTTTACTAAACAGGGATCCTTCTTAATAGTTACAAAATTGGTTACAAAAGGTGGAATAAATAAAATAGCACAATTTTAAAACAACATTTATTTTTACATACATTAAGTCGGATTCAAAATGCCTGAAACATACTGATTTTTGTACACATCAGTTAGGTATAGAATATTATTAATTTCATGGACAGTAAATTATATATTCTCTTTGCACAAATCTGTGGAGACGAAAATTATAAGCGTTTGTTATTTATAATCACCTCGCAGTACACACTACTATACACATAAATATTAAAAATTTCATTTTTAATCTTTAGGAATTTCATTAATTAGGTATATTTTTTAAAATTAAATTTGTTAAAAATATAGATTTTCAGTATATATTTAAACGTAGGTATTAAGATTAAATACACCATGACAAATATAAACCGCAGTCCGTCAGGAAAGGAGGATCGGTGCTGACCCGAGCGATCTAAGGTGGAGCTATGCTACAAAATATATCCTAGTAAAGAAAGACCTCTACCGAAAAATTGAGAGAAAATTACGTTTTTTTTGTGCTATAATTGAAAAAAATCTATGAGCACAAGTTTAAATGCCATCATTAAATATCTACACGGATAGATCTAAGTCGGTTTGCGGACAGCGCGACTCCTGAGATAGGTAAAATATTACCAAAAATATTTGCAGCCACCGCTGCACTTTGTCAAACCAAAGGGTTCCTCACATACGTATTGTGCGCAAGTACATTCACTTAATTACTATGAAGATATATTTAAAAAAGGAGGAATCGTTCAATACTATTTGGTTATTGGCAACGGACATGTTACAGTACCTACTCAAGGATGATCTCGCAATAAAGTTCTACCATGCATTTACTGCCGTGGTTTCTGTAATATGAAAGAAAAGTGCATGGTTGGCAAAACGCTATACTGAAATCTGATAGATATTATCTAAAATTCTTTACACCTTAGTACGTTCCATTACTTGACATCGACACTGGCAGTATTTCATCTAAATATCGAAAAACATAGAAAATATACTATACTACTTTATACATATTAAATGACTCACTTGTTATTGCATTTCCTTAAATTGTACGAATGGGCGCGGATAGCGGTATATTGAGTTTCATTTTGAAAATTCAGACGATCAGAGATTAAAATGTTTATTACATAAGGTCATTTTTTAAAACTTTGATTCTAAATTCTTGATTGGCGAAGGTACTTTGGCGATTATACACTAACAAAAATTAATGCGTGAAATATATAAATAACAATTATTTACTTCAATGTGGAAAATACATAAAGAGGGCGCTACGTTTGAGATTCGCGAGTTATGCTTTACAATATTTATAATAGAAAAACAAAAAATTACGTATTTTTTCTTCCTCCCTCGGTTACAGCTATAACCCAAACGCTGTGAGCCTTTGAAACCGCCATTTATTTTAAGCAATTGGAATATATATATTTTTAGAATACCACAGAAACAGACGAAAAAAAAGTGATCTAGTTTTAAAGACTGGCTACTTTAGAAAATTCTTATAAAAAAACTTGTGACAGAACAAATTTCACGACATTACAATATGTTTGTTCGATTAATTTTCTTGTATCTTCTAAAGCTAACACCGTTCAAATTATTCCCGCGAAGTGAAACCTATAACGTGCACTCTATAAGGACAGTATGTACCTTCAGAATGTCGACTGTGAGATTTTTAAAATATTAGCTAAACAAAAAATGTATTGGAGCAACAATCTTTCTCGTAACACAATAAAAATAATGGGGGTTGATCAAAAATACTCATTTTTCCTATTGTAACGATGTCTATAAACGCCATACGATTAAAAAAATTTTACGTAGCAACGAAACTAAATTAAGCAACGCTTTTATCGGCTATTTTCACGTGACGACAGAAAACGGTTTATACTCTTTAAAAAACGAACATGTCAAAAATCCCACAACCGGTCAAAATGTCTCCGACTAGTTAGCCGTCAACTGGAAGGGAAAATTAACCCTCGCAACATCAGCAGCCTACATTATACATATATATATATATATATTTTGTTACTTTTGCATTCCATATCATTGCGATAATCTAGAACTTACTTAAAATAGCTACCAAATAGTTTTACTTTTTAAGTTACATATACAATAAGTTTAAGATGCCATGTTACTTATTACAATGATCTATATAATGGTTGATTGAAGCCGGCCGGTCGCCATTTATTGCACTAAAATTATGACTTGTCGCGAGAAATGCACTTTTCTAAAACAAAAATTAATTATTTTTTTCAAATGCAGTGACAAAATTAGGAACAGGTCTAGATGAATATAATTAGTTTGCTATGACGATTCGAAAAGAATAAGAAGAACAGAAATAAATGGAATGATTTTAAAGTATAGAACATCAAATGTGACAGCTTACTAATTTTTAAAAACATAGATATAGTAAACGATGATATTTTATAGTCTAAAGCAAAAACTATGGATACAAATGTGGAGAATAAAAAGAAACATAACTCACTAATAAGAGATATATATGCAAATACTTAAGTTTAATACTTAAGGCCACTTGCCACAGATGGCGGTAAGCAGTCTTCACTCGTGTCAGATGTCTGTAGGCGTGTAGTTTTATTCAAGCCAGTGTTAGCAATAACATGTTCGATAAAAAAGAAGCATATAAAAAAAACTAAATAAGAACGAAGTCGCGTTTCTCGCACAAGTATCAATGTCGACATGTGGCGGCCGCTATACAGCGGGCGGCCGGCCGATCCACTATGACATAACATATATCGTACATACGTACGTTCTCTTTCCTACTTACATCAAAAATAAACTTAAACGACGAAATAAAAATACAATTTCAATATTATATACTTCAAAAATAACTAAGTGTTAAAAGATTTTGTGTTTAAGAAGCAAAAATTAGCGATTGTTACTTTACACGATAGGAAGGAATTTGTTTTATTTAACAAGTATTTTGTAGATTTTTATCACCTGGTAACGTTAGTGTTATGGTGTTTCCGTCGGCAACACTTTATGGCACATATAATATTCCACCATAAACATTCTTATATTAAGGACCATGTACGGATTATGCTAAATATATAAGTCTATTACCTGTTCGAGAGACACGTTATATATTACTTTTTAATAAAAATATTTTACTATAAGGATGTTTTTACATATCCAAAGAGGGCACACGAAACACCCAAAAATTACTTTAGAGAAAAAGAAACTAATATATAATTCCGAACTAAATCTTCTATATTTAGATTCAAAAATAAACTAAGAAAATTACATGATAGATCTTTCGTTTAATGTTACAA
Source organism: Plodia interpunctella (assembly GCF_027563975.2). NCBI lineage: Eukaryota > Metazoa > Arthropoda > Insecta > Lepidoptera > Pyralidae > Plodia > Plodia interpunctella. Next base: position 2,936,080 of record NC_071315.1, read on the forward strand.
TTCCTAAAATGGTAAGTACATAAACCAATTCATAAATAACAATATATTAATAATATTTATTAATGTTAAAGGGAGCTGTTAGTATATTTGTACTTAAGGCTATTTACTGTGTCCATCTTAGATACAATCAGACATAACATAATTGAATATTTTAAATTATTTCAATTGAAATACTGCTAACAGTTTATTCCTAAAGGCCGCATCTCATGCGGCTTATCTTTGGGCCTTAAACGTTAAACTAGAAGCTCTGCGCGTCATAAATGTGTGCGATCGTGTATAATATACTTTAACATGTGCATACAATGTAAAACAAGACTAAATAATTGATAAATCAAAAATATAAATTAAAAACGGCCTAATATATCTAGAAGTGTCCTGCTACGTTTATAAAGTAAATTTTGCACAATCGCACGCGACAATGTTAAAAACTATAGCAAAGCTGCCATACAGTGTTTAGTCAAACAATTGTGCTATAATTCTAGGTCAATGAATAAAAACAAAGTTAATAACTATATTTAAACTGGAAGACGTACAATCGTAACTAAATATATCTAAAATAAAATTATTGAAATCGCCCTTCAAATCAATATATAAAATTACTTAAAAAAAAACAGTGATCTGCAATCAAAAATATACACACAACAACTTCAAGTTTAAAAAAAAAACGTATATTTTTTACGTCAACTTCGTGCGGCATTTTGTGTAATATGTCATTTGATAAAAAAAAAAAACAATGAAAATTTGGCCTAATTTGAGCATAATATACAACGAGTGATATGCATTTGTAAAAAAAAAATAATCCGAAAATTGTATCTCCTGAAAGGAGAAAAATAAATTTGAAATTTAGCCTCGTGACCTATTTTGATGATCCTTAATATAAACAATGGTATAGATAGCCGTCCGTATGGACGCCATTTTGTTTTTTTGTTAATTCCCTTTTAAAAGTCGCAGCAGACTTAAACAACACCGCTCACACCAGGATAAATTGTATTCATTGAAATATGAGCTTAATAGAGTCCTCTGAAGACATACTTAACATTGACAAAAATTTGCAGACTGCTCGCTGTCACTTCGCTTAAAGCTTGTCAATGAACATCAATAAACTACAGAGTACCCATTTAAGCTCACTTTTCAATGAAAGTAAATTTTGCGTGAGCGGCGTATAAATCGGCTGTGACCTTAATTCTTCCATTCTACAGCCAATAGGAAATAGAATTGGGAAAGAGGAACAATTACCTCACAAGGCTTGTCAAGACAAAAACCTCCACAAAATGAATAATCACATTATTTCTTGTATATTTCAATGCCTTTACGACCAGGCGTCAGTCTACAGGACTGCGTTACATTTGTACCATAGAGTGCGTTTCTCAGTCTCCACATTGCTTTGGCATAATGTCGACGGTATAAAATAATAAAAAATTGCTGTTCACACGCCTTCACTTAGGATTTTCATGTAATCGCCATTTACGATGAATGCAACTAATAATTTGCAATATAACTTTATTGCCAACATGATGACAAAATACATTTTTGATGAAAAAGAAACGCACTCTACTTCACTCACAACATATTCGTCTATTCCGTCGCATCCCGAAGCATTAGCTAATATTAAAAGATTTCCTTGCACAGTTTCATAGCACAACTAAGACGGGCAGCGTTGCCTATTTAACTATATATCTGGCAGCTTAACACTACCTCAGACTTCAATAACCCAAATATTAAAAAAAAAATAAAGTGGGTTATTAAAATCAGGCATACACGGCCATTCGCGATTGGCACAAACCGATACGAGTCAAACACAATCGTCACAACCTATAATACCATCACATCACTACAGTTAAAGCTGTATGAAGAATTTTCATCTCTATGTACAGCCGAATGTATTGAAAAATAAAATAAATGGCAATTCAAACTTGGAACGTAGTGAGGCGAATTCAAAATGTAAATCGACGAATGGTTGCCAGTATCGGGAACGGACGACCGTTCGGAAACACCATGCGAACGACATTTCTGGCTGGATGGAGGCAGCGTTCGTATTTTGGATTAAAACTTTATAATGGCCAAAATTTATGTTACTTTTTAATTTTAAAATAAGGAATAGAGATTGTAAAAAATCTTTTGTTTTAATAGTTCTCGAATGTTGCCCCCATAGCCTTTAGCATTTAGCGGGAAATCACAGTGAGAATGGCCGCGTGGTAAAAGGCTAGGCGAACCCTGCGGACCACTGAATGGGAACACACGTTACACGCATATCAATTTAGTGTAAGATGTCAAACAAAATTAAAAATTCTCTGCTCATTCTTACAACACAAATGTAGGTCAAGAACCAAATTAAGAACAAGTATAAAATTTGACTACTTTTTGACGAACAAAGTAAAACACATTACAAAAAATATCTAAAAAAACATATTTTTTTCATTTCTAAAGCACAAACGTCAACTTCATGACGGATGAATATATACTTTAAATATTGTAAACATATAAATACACTTACATAAAAAGATGATGTTGTAAAATGTAAATAGTTACTAAATGGCAAAAATTGCAAAATTCCAAAAAAAGCAATGGAGTAATTTCCTAATAATCGAATCAATCAATCTTTCACGTCATGATTTTATGTAAATAAATACTTTATACCAGAACTTAAGTTACATATCAGAAATAAAAAATAAAAGTTTTCTTAAATATTCAAATTTCGATCAAAAAAACTCCACTATAAAAAGAAAACATTGAAAAAAGGAACATATTCAAAAACAAAACGTAAAAAAAATAAAAACAAAATTAAAAAAAAAAGAAAAGCAAAGACATCTCACGCGGTGCGGTCGCCGTGTCCCCAGCCACGAATACATTCAGTGTAAATGTATACGACGATGAATATAGTAAATATTGCTGTGCCAACGGGCATTGGTGTCTCGCGGTCGGTCGCCGGCCGGCCCAAGGTGCTTGTACGCTTCTCCTGACTTCTGCAAAAAAAAAATATATAAATTTTCTTTCCCTTTATACGAACATCTTACTAATATTATAAATGCGAAAATTTACGTACGTGTATGTTTGTTACTCTTTCATGCAAAATCTACTGGACGGATTGTTATGAAATTCGGTAAATGGGTAAAAAAGAACCTCGAATAACACATAAGGGTACTTTTTATTCCGAAATTCTCACGGGAGCGAAGCTCCGGGGCGCAGCTAGTAAGGACATTAATTAAAATTAACACAAGAAAGATGATGATGATGACGTCCTCCATTGACGAGTTCGTCGACGGCGAACCATTTCAACTTCAGTTCCGCAGGTGTGGGCGGATATGACATGAAAGCCCAAATTTCGTTTTGTTACATGGCTTGCAATTCAACAAGCCTATGGAATTGTAGGTGTAAATATAGGAAGGAATTCGCACATGTACAACTTGCGATAGATTAAATCTCTTACAGTCAACTTGCAGTCTAGGTCGGCAAGACCGAAGGTCTTGCGTACAGGTCTTTAATAATACAGGTCTTTAAGAAGCATGCTGCTATACATAGCAGCATGCTTGTTAGAATTAATAATGTGTAAAACGAAGATCTACGTAATATGTGTTGCATAGAAGTGAGAATTCGTGTTATTTTATTTTAAAAAATTATGTTTAGACAGTCGTTGACACGATTTATGTTCGCGGTGCGCGCCGGCACCTGAAGTGAGGGCAGCAGTAGCCTGTACCTGTGTTAGAGCAGCTCGTACTGCCGCAGATGCATGCGCTGGATGATGTCCCGACAGTCGTTGAACACGCGCTTGATGTTCTCAGTGTCGACCGCGCACGTGAAGTGCGGGTAGCAGTAGTGCTTGCCGTCGCCGCTGGCTGTGCTTATGCGCTGCGGGCGAATAGTGCTAAATTAGTAATCGATATAGATTAAAATTTTTTTTTCATTTGCTATGTAATTAAAGAACGATTGAACAATCGGCTGATTGTCAAAAATACACGTGAGGTCCAACAGAAATATAAACTTCAGAATTGTGACAACCGTGTAATGATCAAAAAGTTAAGCCAAAAAAACTTTATATATTTTGAAGCACTATATAATTTCATGAGCGACACACGATATCGCGTTCTAAAACTGGATATCGCCATCTAGTGACACACATATTCAGCTTAAATATTGGCGTTTAAACATTCCGCCCACCATGGACAGAATGTCCATAATTAAAATAACTCAAAATTATGATACCACCCACCATGAAATGAGTATGGATAAACAAAGTGGACTGTAATCTAATCACAATCACATGGTGAGTGAAAATTATTACAACTTACTTAAAAAAGATAACAACATCAAATGCTATAACTAAATAATGACTTTTTAATAAGTCATTTTACTCACTGAAACATAAACAAAACATAACAATGAACACTAATTCACAACTAAATAATAAAAAAAAACCTCTTATTCTGTGACAGGAAGAACACAAAGCTTACTAACTGCCCTTTTTATAACAGAATCCTTACATTTAATATTTACTACACGTGTAATACCGTCCATTCCCGGAAATTTCTGCACAATCAAGCCAAATAACCATTTTCCCGGTGGCAAACCGTCTTCTTTGACAAGAACTATATCACCTATATTAGGTTCTGGCTTTTGATAAGCCCAACGATACCTATTCAGAAATTGTATTAAATATTCCTGGGACCATCTTCTCCAAAAGTCTTGCACCATACGTTGTGTGAATTGCCATCTTTTAAGACTACTAATATTCGATTGTTCATAATTCACATCAGGCACAAGTAACAACGGTTCTCCAACCAAGAAATGACCAGGAGTAAGAGGAAACGGATCATGAGGATTGGTACTTAATTGCGAAATTGGTCTTGAATTGAGACACGCTTCAATCTGAGTGAGGACTGTGCTCAACTCTTCATAAGTAAGAGTAGACTGTCCGATCACTCTTTTTAAATGATATTTAGTAGATTTTATCCCTGCTTCCCACAACCCTCCAAAATTAGGAGCCCGTGGGGGAATCAGATGAAATTTTGTATTATCATTTGCTAAAGCCTCACCTACTTCATTTATAAAATTAGACTTCTCGCTTAAAAACAACACCTGTAATTCTTTAGCAGCACCTATGAAATTAGTGCCATTATCGCTATATAAATCAGCACAATAGCCACGTCTAGCAACAAAACGTCTGAAAGCTGCTAAAAATCCGCTACTTGTCATATCACTTACTGCTTCTAGGTGCACTGCGCGTGTAGCCATACATACAAACAAACACACGTAACCCTTATACGACTTATTTCCTCTTCCCTTGGACACACGAATATTTATAGGACCAGCATAATCTACACCAGTTCTATAAAAAGGTCTACACATCTCCACTCTTGCATTTGGCAACTGCCCCATAAGTTGATCTCGTGTGCTCGCTGCATAACGTATACACGTGACACATTTTCTAATAAATGCCTTGACATTATTTTTTGCATTTAATATCCAATATCGAGACCTTAGATAATTAAGAGTGAGCTGCGGTCCACCATGCATCGTTTTTTCATGAGCATCCGCAATAATCAAAGAAGAGAAATGGGATTTATCAGGTAAAATAATTGGATGCTTAGCAGATACATTTAATTGAGCTCTTTCTAAGCGTCCACCAACTCTTAAAATTCCAGTGTCATCTAGAAACGGGTTCAAAGCAGTAAGTTTACTTTTTTTATTTACAAATCCTATTTTTCTCAAATCCTTTAATTCTGTCTTGAAACCTTCACCTTGCACTATTTTTATGCATATATTTAATGACTCTCTCAATTCGTCACTTGTTAACCATTTTTCAGTAACACTTCTTATTTTACGAAATCGTCTACAGTAACTTATTACTCTGACTAACCTTCTTAAAGACGAAAACTTGTTAATAATCTTACTTTCAACTTTATTAATTTCTTCTCCTATATTAACTTCAACATGACAGACCTTTTTTTCTATATCTGTATCAAATGTTTCATCTACATTTTTACTAATAACACGCTTTTCTTTCAGCCAACATGGACCAGTAAACCACATCGTAGCATTCTTCATTTCTGAAGGTTTAACGCCGCGTGATGCAATATCAGCGGGATTCTCAAGAGATTTTACATGAATCCATTGCTTTCTATCCATAGTTGATAAAATTTCAGAAACACGGTTTGCAATAAATGTTTTCCATTTACCGGGATAAGAACCTAACCATGCTAGAACCACAGTAGAATCCGTGTATGCATAAATATTTTCCTTGCGTATATCCAAAACTGTCGAAACTTCTTGCAATAGTCTAGACAGCAGAACAGCTCCACATAATTCTAACCGAGGAATACAAACCTGTTTGATTGGAGCAACCTTGGTTTTGGATGTTATTAAATGAACTGCTACATTGCCTTCTTTATCGACTGCACGCATATAAACTACAGCTGCATAAGCTTCATTTGAAGCATCACAAAACCCATGAAGCTCTCGTTGTTTATCACTACGATAAGTATTCATCCATCTGGGTATTGTAACATCTTGCAGCAATAAAAGTTCGTTACGATATGAAATCCATTCTTTTAATAGATTTTCAGGCAATAAATCATCCCAACCAATCCCTGATATCCATAATTTTTGTATAAATATTTTAGTAACAATAATTGCAGGTGCCAACCAACCCAATGGATCAAATAGCTTAGCAATCTCTGATATAACCTTGCGTTTAGTGATAGATACGTCAGAAAATGGAATCTTTACAGAATATTCGAAATTATCAGATTCTTGATTCCATCTGAGACCTAATATTTTGATAACAGCATCAACTTTTAAATTGATCTTTTCATTTAATTGCTTTTCATTTATAGTTTCCATCAATTTTTTACTGTTACTCGTCCATTTTTGGAGCTCAAACCCAGCCCTGCATAACAATTCTTTCATTTCTTTATATAACTTTTCTCCTTCTTCTATATTTTCGCAACCAGACAACAAGTCATCCATATAAAAATCATCCAACACCTTTTGATAAGTGTTCGGAAAATGTTCTGCTTCATCCTTAGCAGCTTGTTGTAAAGCCCGAACAGCTAAATAAGGAGCTGATGCAGTTCCAAACGTAACCCTTAAATTGCGTAAATGTTTCACATTATCTTCCGGATTTTCACGCCAAACAATGCACTGAAAATTTGCATCTTTTTCAGTAACTTTGATCTGTCTGTACATTTTTACAATATCAGAGCAAAGACAAATTGGATGCATACGCCAACGCATAATAATATGACGTAAGTCCGGTTGTAATTTTGGACCTATCATCAACTCACTATTCAGAGACACTCCATTTTTTCCAGGGCACGAAGCATCAAAAACAACTCTTACTTTTGTTGTTGTCTTATCTTCTCTCACCACCGCATGATGAGGCAAATATACAAATGTTGGTTTTATATCAATATCAGGAATTATCTCCATGTGACCTAACTCAACATATTCATTAATTACATTTGTATATTGTTTTTTCAATTCAAGATTTCTTGATAATCTTTTTTCAAGATATTCAAATCTTTTTAAAGCAATAGCCAATGTATTACCATATTGACATTGCGGATCTTCACTCCGAAAAGGGAGCTTGACGACATATCTTCCTTCAGAATCTCTTGTTGTCGTGCTTATGAATATCTTTTCACACTTCTGTTCTTCATCTGACCATTTTCTTTCTTCACTCAATTTTGGTTCTTCTTCCAGTTCCCAAAATTTTTGCAATAGACTATTTTCTCCTACTGCATGCATGCGTCGAACAGTAGTATGAAAACTTTTAGTATTTCCATAACCCGTTGTTGACACCTTTCCAGATAAAATCCATCCCAATTTAGTATTTTGGGCTACTGGCATCTCTGGGCCACTCCTAATAAAGCCTTCTTCTATAATTTGACAGTATACTTCTGCTCCTAAAAGTATATCAACTTTATTAGGTGTGTTGAAAGTTGGGTCTGCCAATTTTAACACTGGCATGTTTGACCACCCCTGCACTGCAATTTCCTTGTCAGGCAGCAATGTGGTGATACTTTTCAGTACATGGGCCTTAACTTGCATCACAAAACTAGGGTTTATCAGTGATTGAATTTTAAAATAGACGACATATTTTGACGTCACCATAGAATCTTGGTCACCTCCTAAACCCGACACGTAACTCTTGCATTGCTTCTTCGACAAACCAAGTAGCTGTACAGCTGCCTCAGTTATGAACGAAGATTGAGAACCTTGGTCTAAAAGAGACCGTAAAGTTACGCATATGCCTGATTGTGATATAGCTCTTACCAAAGCCGTCGCTAGTAAAACGTGACTTTGGGCACTAATATGACAAGAAATAATATTTTTACACGGTTCATCTGGTTTTTCTTTTTCTTTATTTAATTCTGAAGAATTTCCTTCACTTGGTACCTGACATACATTACTCGCTGTTGACGGTGTATTCCTAATGTGAAGCAACGAGTGATGTTTTCGATGGCCAATTCTACACTTAGATGGTGCGCGACATGTATACACAGTGTGATTTTGTCCAAAACAGTTGAAACATAATTTCTGAGATTGAACGAAATTACGGCGTGCATCTGTATCTTCCTTGCTAAATTTCTTACAATTCAACAACTTATGATTCTCGGTGCAGAACGGGCACTCAACCGATTCAGTTACATGTAAAACCCTAGCCTTTACAATGTTTTTGGAAGATTTATTATCTAAAAACTCCAACGATCTAAATCTTTGTTGCAAAAAATCTGCAAACTGTTTGTAGGTTGGTAAATCATCCTGAGACTCACTGACTTTAGTCTCCCACATTTTACGCGACTCATTATCCAGCTTCAAACTTAAAATATATATTACGATCAAGTCCCACGCATCAGTTGATAGCCCTAAATTTTTAAGAGCGTTAATACACTCGTTGCTGGTATCCAATAACTCTTTTAATGCAGTTGCAGATTCAGTGAATATAGTTCTTTGACTCATAAACCTCTTTAAAACTGTATTAGCAATGTATCTTTTATTATTGTATCTATTATTCAATAGATTCCAGCAAACCTCGTAATTGTCGCTAGTGATTGAGACATGTCGCAATAGTTGGTCGAAGGCCGATTGTGAAGTTGACACACATATTCAGCTTAAATATTGGCGTTTAAACAACGATGTTGGTAAAAATAACGCGCATTCTTTGGTATTTGTTTCAAAAATGTAAATTCATTTCTAAAACAATACATAAGTAACTTATAATTTTTTGAAACGGGTATAAATCGTTCTAAATTTAAAACGCCATGTTCAGTAACAGGTTCAAGAATGTTCCATATTCAAAACACCACTCTCACATGATGTCAATATGGATTCCATTTTCAAAATCAGGAACAATGTTAACAAATAAACAACATACTAGAAACTTGTATCGCATACGAAGGGCTTTAATATTAACATAGAACTGGCGGTTCAGACGCAAACAAAAATAAAAGAACACAAACTCGTTGTGTAGGAAATATTTTGATATACATGACCCCATATTAACAGTGTGTGTCGAGTGTAGTGGTCGAGTGAGTACCAGGAACTCGTCGCGGATGAAGTACTTGGCGCGCGCGACGTCGGCGTGGTCGCGCGCGTCGGGCGCGGCGTCGGGCGGCGTGCTGTAGCGCGCGAACTCCGCGAAGTACTCCTCCAGCCGCGACTTGCCCGCCAGCACCTTCTCCGCCAGCAGGTCCTGCTTGTTCAGGAACAGGATCACCGAGATCGTGCGCAGCCATCTGCGGGGCGTGTGTATACTCGGTATATAGGTATCCGACCTGTACACCTTTGGCCTACTTCAATTCAATCAATCTAAGACAATAGCAAGTGTTGGCAATGCGAACGAACTCGAAAAGAAACAATAAAATATATAACACATTTTCAAAAAGTAATTCGAGTAATATACTATTATATTACTATTGTTAAATTTTTAACGTGTAGCTCGTGAAGGTCTGATTTCTAAATAAATGCAAAAACTTTAAATTTCGAATTCGTTTACCAACATTAAAAACTATTGAACTGTTGACCAACATTATCAATATAGCTATTCCGATTTTAATTTAGAATAGTCACTTGTCAGATCGTACAGTGCATACTAGAACATAATTAAACACTATTTGACCCTTATATTTTTTTTGTGTAATCTGTCAATGAAAATCTGACTTCAAATTTGTAAACCCTTGAATAGAGCGAGTTACTCATTTACAGCACTTACAACACTAGCAATACAAACTATAATCGCGTAGCACGCATCAGACCTGTTGTTCCATATGCTCTTGAAGAGGTCGAGCGACTCCCGGAGCCGGTTCTGCGTGGGGTCCTCACGCAGCACCATGTTGTACGAGGAGCAGGCGGTCACGAATATGATGGCGGTCACGTCGTTGAAGCATTGGATCCATTTGCGACGCTCATCGCGTTGGCCGCCCACGTCGAACATACTAAATAAATAATTTTCACTTCTCATTTTGTTCGATAGATTTTAAGCTCTAAAGCACACAATACAATACAAAATATCTTTATTGCCCATAAAAACAGTATCAATACAAAATAATACAATAGCATATACATATGGACCAATGGCGGGCTTATTGCTAAGCAATCTCTTCTAGCCAACCTTTGGATATTTAGAGAGGATAACAGAAAAGGTTGAACTGAAATCTTCGTCTGTGAATTTATTTTTTTGCTCAAAACCGTGAAATTAAATTATAGCCGACCGAGAGCGTGACGAAACAACAAACACGATCACAAACTGTCGCCTCTATAATATTAGCGGGATAACACAGAAAACTCACTGGAAATTGACTTTGTCGACGACGAACTGCGTCTCGAAGATGCCGGAGGTGAGCACGCGGCAGCGTAGTATGTCCTGCTCCGTGGGCGTGTAGTTCGGCTGCTTTATTATGTGCACCTGGTCCAGGAAGCTGGAACGACAACGGACACATTAAGCGGTATAACTACATAGGTACATCATATAGTTATTCCACTTAATTTGTGGTCAATGTGGTCGATTTAATGTATAATCACGAAACCTGCTGCGTATTCAATTGTAAGAACGGTCAACGCAAATTCTATAAATTTCCACAACCAAGTTGGAAACGAGAGCAACGAATGAAGTGGACAATCGCTGTCAAGAGGAAAACGTAAACTAAACTACTGGGGTATTATGTAATCTGTGACTAAACTAAAAAGCTACAATTTTGATGTTATATTGTGTATGTTTAACAAGTGTTACTCGTTGAAACATATACGTGAAACGTAAACGTATTTAGTCTAAAGGCTACATAGTCATATCATCTAATTAGTCTAACATCAATATTGTGTACCGATCGGCGAGGTGGTCATTTTGAGATCTAGTCCAATCGCGATACAATCTATTTTAGTAGTGCAAAAGTTAAATGTTTTTTTTAATGTTTCAACGAATTCAAATGAGTACCACATTTGAATTTAGTGCTGTACCTTATAAAGGAGAAGATTTTCATCAATTATATATGTTTATTACTCAAATAAAAAGAAAAGATTTAGCAGTTACAATTATACGACGCTTTAATGACAGAAAGAATGGCGGGAACATAGAACACCAACAATGTTGCCATTATATAAAAAAATGTTGCAAGTTATTAAATAAGAAATGTTTGCGTTCACTATTTAACAGTTATGATATCTCATCTAACGAAATAAATAATATAATATACGTACTATTTAGCGCAGTCGATGAGCTGGTACTCGTTGCTGCGCTCGTAGGTGCGTTGCACGCCCTGGTCCTTCCACAGCGCCTCCGTGTGCGAGTAGAACTCCGGCGGGTAGTCGAAGTCTGGCTGCGACGCCACGTCCTACCATAACATTCACCACTCATATACATATATACCATGTCTGCTTGTCAGAGCCCAATGTCATAAGATCCAAAGTCCATATCTCTTTGAATTTGTCAAATGCTCAAGAAATAAAACTTTTTGACTCGGCCTTGTCATAGCGCTTTAGTTACGGCTCGCGCTATAATCCCATCATGTATATAAAACTGAAGCACGTCACCTCTACGGTCAAGGACTTCAATGCATGTTATATCTATACTAGGAGTATTAAACCAACTCACAGAAAAGCAAGTAGTGATCTATTGAAACTAATATATGTGAATAATATTGTTATACAAGTTCATGTGGTATGAGTAGAGCTCGAACCGGGAACCATATCGGTTCACAGACGTCCTAACCACAGGACTACTGGTCCGCAGAGATACAAACCTGTATATAATCAACTCGCGCCTTGTTCTCCGGCTTCTCCAGTGGTATGGGCGGAGTGAGTGTGCTCATTGCGCCCGTGATTGTCTGAAATCATAACACCCTTCTTTACTATCATTTACAAATCTCCAACAATATTTGGTTGATAGATAGTTTTTAAAAAGGGTGTAGCTTGATCTATTTGTTTATAATAAACTTTTACTATAAACAATCTATACAAACTTTGAAAAATATACAAGTTGCTTTACAACATTTGTAACAAATAAAATATTTAGATTTTAGAAATTTCATAAAAATTAACACAGCAGTTTAATCGTGAAAGCGTGACAGACAGGTAGACACATTTTCGCATTTATAGTATTAGCACAGCTGACCGACCTATTTACTTCGTGTCACAGTAGAATTTGAACGCGAATGCAAAAGGGGGCGATAATTTTGGTGAGAGGTACGGGGAGGGGACGTCTCCTAAACACGATATATGGGGAGCTAAATGAACGGTTGTAACTTTTGGAAAATAAAAATTAATTAATACGCATTCCCAATGCACAGATTTATAATTCTAGAAAGGGAATTATTGCACCATATTTTAATAGTTTATATTTTTAAGTTTCTCTTACAAATATATGTTTGTACTGCCGGAACATCCACGATGCTGCTTGCCAAGCGAGATACAGGCTAACGCCTAGTTCGTTGGCGGGTCAGCTGAGGGATGGACACCCGGCGGTGCACTTTTATAATGTACTTCTAGAAACTGTCAATAAACGCTTTTTTATTTTATACAGTATCATGTCTTTCATATGAAAGACATGATACTGTATTTGGTGTATCTGGTTGTCACAACTATATAGTTTGTGACAACCCTGACTGCATTGTCGACGCTGGCGGCTGTTTCGCTTTAGCATGAATTTGATTATCATGGATAGTATGGATGTATCAAATTGTACTCACAAGTATAGCGTCTCGAATGTTCTTCTTGATGTCCTCGATCTTCTCGCGGCGCTCCTTGTCCGAGAATCCGTTCACGTGCAGGATCCGCATCTGCTTCACGATCGTGGACTTGCCCGACTCGCCGGCGCCGAGGAGTAACAGCCGGTGAGTCGCACGATACAGCTGGGGATACAAATAAATAATATATATGGACAAACCACACAGATTGATTTAGCCCTAAAGTAAGTTCCAGACTTCGTGTTATGGCTATATATACATACTATATTTTATAACATACACAATACAAATATGTATAGAGAAACAACCACGATCCATGACAATCTCAATCAAAGAGATCATTTTCCTCCTAGACTTGACAGGGGATCGAACCCGGGACCTCCAGTGTAATAGTCTGGCATGATGACCTTTAATCTTTATCCTATAGAGGTCGTTAAAGATAGTTTCGAAGTTAGCTGTGAAAATATGAGTTTGGATGAATTAATCAATAAACTCTTTTGTTACAGCACACCATACAATTTAAGAGACAGATAAAATATAACAGTTTTTTTAAGTCACACTATTCATGACCCTAGAGCAGAGCCAACAGAGTTATTTTTTTTTAACCCAATTTTTTTTTAAATTTTGTCTGAGAGGACACCACACTATTCTGAACACGTCAAACAATATTTAAGACTATTTATTATACTAATTCCATAACATAATTATAAACTTTCCTATAGACTGTCAAATGGCGCAAAATATATAATTTGTACTTTTGTAGTTGACATCGACCAGTCGTGCCAAATCATTGGCCAATGACAACAGATCGTTGGACCTGACATGCGTTGTGAGTAATTAGACACTTATTGGCAAAGCCGGGCATTTCCTGAGAGTGATAGGCGACATGGCCGACAGACTCGGTCATATCCTTTACTAACATGAACAGGTTGTCCTCTGACGAGAACATGCTCATGGGGCAACGAATTGTCATGAAAGGAAAGAGTAATTCTATACGACAAACGCGTAAAACGCATAATAAGGGCATTCACAGGGTATCCTGTTCACAAATGTTAAAAAAATTCTTGACCTTTCCCTGACCATTTTTTAAAATTTCCAGAACATTGCTTTTAAATTTTCAGCAAGTATATTTTATTTGACACTTAAAGCCGTTGGTCCCAGTTGTGTGTAACCATTACAAGTTTTCCTTGACTTTCCAGGATTTTACCCGATCACCTTGTCTTGAGCTTCCCCGACTAAGATACCCACAGAGCTCAAACACCGTGCTGTCTCTCTCTAACTCTGTCTGCCTCACCTGCTTGTCCTTCTGCAGCTGGCGGGTGATGGCATCGCTGCGCCGCTTCTGGTTCTTGCGGTCGTCCTCGCCGCTCTTGCCGCCAGGTGAGCCGAAACACCCCATGGCCGACCACGCTGCCCACCTGGAACGAACAACCACAAAATCAATATATATATATACATGCAGTATCACGTCTTACGGGGTAGACAGAGCCAAAAGTTGCGAAAATCGAAGGTCACATTCAGCTTCATGGTGGGTTTATTGTAGGAATTGAGATTATATAGTGACAGGTTGATAGCCTTACACCTATATAATGAGAAGAGTTTCAAAATTATAGTTTTAACGAATTTTATTTCGAAATATGGCACAGTATAATAACCCCTAGACCTAATTGAGACGTATGGCCAGATCTAATAGTAATGGAACCAACTTATTTGTGGAATGCCTTTGTACGCAGCCTAATTTATTTCAACAAGTGACTTCGTGCCAATTATTATAATTTAAGCGGAATGCACGTCGCAATTAAGTCGAGAAAATAATTTATTTTTATGTCGACAAGAGATACTACCTCTTCAAATAAAAATAAACCAAATCGAATAACCATCTAAATAATAAGACAATAGCCACAATCACAGCACAAAATAAGGTTGCCAGGTTAACCTACACACCTAAAAATAGTCTCGGGGAATCTCCCAGTCGTCTCTCATTCTACGATCATTTTGCCCCGGTAAAATGATTATAGAATAAAAAAAAAAATCAGTCTGGCGGATACTGAAGTCCGCAACCAGAAAATAAATAACAACCCTTTTTATGGTAAATTTTATCTTTGGTATTGCTTTATTTGATATCGGTCCTTTCATATCCTATCGTGACAATGACTTAGACTGTTAGTGGGGTAAACAGTGCCTACCTTATGTATTAATCCAAGGTATCAGATCCGCTACCCCAATACCAAAATTCATAGAATCATCCGTCCGTTTGAAGAAACAAATATACGAACAAACTTTCGCCCTTACAATATTATAAAAAAATTAATGCAGATAATTACAAAAAATTGTGAACAAATGATGGACTACAAATAATATTGTTCTATGATTAAAATAATTTTGAACTTAACGCCATATGCATACTGCATTATCTACCAGTCAACCATAATGTGTTCATATGCCATCCCACTTCACACACCAGCACCAATATTCCACTAATATTATAAATGCGAAAGTTTGGATGTCTGTTGCTCATTCAGGCTAAATCTACTAGACGGATTTCCATGAAATTAGGTACATGGGTAAAATATATCCTGAAATAGCAAATAGGGTACTATTTATCCCCGGAAATCCGCAACGCAATCCTGTAGCGCAGCCAGTAAATAAAGTGGAACAAAGATTATTTACTGGCTGTTGCGAATAAATTTAACAACGCAAAAAATTTACGGTCCTAAAATAAAATCTGTTTCGCCCAAAATAGACTTTTGTTACTCTAAAGCCTGATATAAACTGACACAAAATCCTCTGTGGAGACGAATAATTACGTTAATAATAGACCACTGCTAATTTGGGTTCCACGTTAAATATATATTTATTTCATAATAAATTATATTGTGTAAGCCAGTTGTATAGCATATGTAGGAAAGTAATGCCTACGTATACCCCTTCCACTTGGTCCTGGCAGAAGAAGCAAAGCCATCAAGTGTTGGCTTGATATCGTCGAGGATGATATGCGTGCCAATGGTCTGACAATTTAAGGATTTCGAAGATCTTGTGAAGTGGAGAAGAAATAATGGGAAAGCGGGTCCAGGAATCCGAGTCACGGCACTTCACAGCTGCTGATAAAACTGGGAATATCTCTTCTATGGACTGGCAAAAAATTACATAAAACAAAGTTTAACAACTGCTTGCAAATAATTGCAAGCGGCGAAGAAGTCGTTCCATTAATTCTACTGCTAAATATTTTTTAATGCTGTGCTTTTACATGTGTGTTGTTGGGAAGTGGCAATGTGTGTGGCCAAGACTTCTTGCTACGTCGAATTATTGCTATTTCTTTCGCTTTTATAGGAAGAGTTGATGCGATGCCGACTACACAGCCTCTGTAAAGGAAGCTGTACCTATCAGCTGTTTAAGGAAAATCGCATAAAATCATATCATATCAATCATCATCAGCTTAGTTACGATTTTTTACACCTATCATTCCATAGGCTAGAGGCATTTACGACATACAATAGGACTTTTAAAACAAATTTTGTATTTGACAACCACATCCGCTCACACAAGCCCACATAAATTCTAAAAGGTTCGGCGTTCATTGACACTTTAAGGAGGACATCACCACTTTCTTGCCCGACATGCATAACACGATATTACTTATTTAAAAATCGAGAGAATTATCACTCACCTATTGTAGTCATAATTCACATTCATTCGATCACTTGAATGTTTGAATACTGAATGCTTTGCCGACCTCCCGGCGTCTAGCCGAGGGATGTGTCATCGATGTATCAGCGATACATCGTCGATGTATCGATAGTTGTAACACGTACTTTCATTCATCAGAATTCAACAGGTGTGCGGTGTAAACTACGATTGACTTGCTTTAGTTACGCATAGGAATGTTAATGTGTGGGATTCGAATGTCGATAAAATTCGTTTATTTACATTTTAACAAACCGAATACAAACTCTTTCATTTTCACGCTATTTTTGTCTAGGTAGAAAAACTGCAATTGCAAATATTAAGCGTTGCATTTCATGCTTTAGTTATTAAAATATGTGGTAAAGATGATAGGTTTCATCGGAGGTCCCGGATTCAATCCCCGGTCAGTACAAGATTGACATGGGAGTTTATAATACGTACCTATACATATGTTATAAATAGACATCGGATTATACTCGTACACCAACAAAATATAAAACACACATACAAAAGTCTACTTGATTAATTATGTGTATTTTATTACGAGATATCGGCATTACATGCTTTTCGGCATTTTGTTACTACATAATAACGCAGAGTGAGTTAGCCCCATAGTAAGTTCAAGAGAACTCACTCAATCTGTATGCTTTGTCTCTATATATTTATTTTTAAAAATCAGGAAATAAGGAAATATCGATATCGACATAACAAGCGCATCACTAAAGACGCCGTGTCGCGTCCAAGCGAGCTGTAGGGCCATTCTGTTAGCAATTGTTCTCAGGTAATGCAACAAATATGCTAATGTCCTCATTATACCGTGGACTTTTGTCGTCTCTGCGTATGCTAAGTGATTTTGGTAAAGTTGATCTGCGTTGAATGTTTTTGTAATCGCGGGCGAGCTATTTTGATTTAAACTTTTTTAGTTTTTCTTTTTTTTCTAATGTTGGTTCGCTATCTGGTTGAACAACACATATGATTAGGTACACCTTATTGCCAACTTGGAGCGAACACGGAATACTTGAACTGCTCTCAGCTTTCTTATCCTAACTAATATTGTAAATGTGAAAGTATGTTTTGTGTTATGTGTACCTCTTCGTCTTTAGGCTGTGTCTATTCAACCGATCTTCTTGAACTTTTGCATATGTGTATTTTGAAGTATGGAGTAGGACATGGGGTTTCCAGGGACCATTCATCCCGGAAAAATAACTGTTACCGTGGGAAATTTAAGCGAAGCCGCAGGCAAAAGCCTAATATTCTTGTTTTGGGCTTGGCGTCAGTGGAAAAGGCAAACGGTGGTGCGCCTGTGATTGAAAAGTCCCTCGTTGGAATCCTATTCGTAGTTTGTATAGGTACCAACCTGACTCATGTATTGCATAACAGAACTTGCTTTTGGTGAAGGAAAACATCGTGAGGAAACCTGTACACTTGCATAGTTACTGAACAGTTAAGAAATGTGTACACCACAACATCTATTAATGAAAGATGTGTACCATCTAATATACAACCATTAAAACTTCACCGACCGCCGTCACGGAAGTCACGTGAGATGCCTTTAGTCTGCTTGAATAAAATCTGACACCAATGTTATACACACTCGGGAAGAAAGACAATATTCTTTAGACTGAGACTTTAATAAAGGCGCTTTTAAAAGTTTGTAGGAAATTTTAGCTAAAATAGGTCACTTTAACCGGCCATTCTGTTGTGAGTAATATTTTTGACACCTTTTAGCAGTCTATGTGATCAATATGGAACACGCAAGTTTAATCCGTAAGACTTTGCAATAGAGATTAATTCGGCATAAAGTTGCAAAATGCCAAACTTGCTAGTCCTCTTCGTAATTTACCCACTTAAAATGTATGAGAGAATAAATTAAAGCTTTTTGTGAGCGGTTTTTCCTTTTCCTAAGACCCCGTATATAGAAGCACATATCAAAGTTTTTCAATTAATTTACTACGTTTTTTGTTTTATTCTAAAAATAAACATCATGTGATTGACCTAGGCTGTGTCCATCCACGGGACGATATGGAGTGGTGCTATTCTAGGGCGGAACCACACCCCACGTAACATTGCAATACATGTAAATACAAACTATGGATTTAGTCCGCGGATTAGCAATTCCGAGCCCATAGCTTATGTATGTTACATAAGCCTTTATATTTGTATGATGACAACATGTCACTGAGTCTGATTGAAATTCTAACGCCGGCGACGGGCACTGATCCCTGTCATGTTCCTATTGGGACTTCGAGAATCGTTCCTTATTTTTCTGGAAATTTCTAGAAAGATTTTATTATCACCACCTGACTAGATTCTTTCAAAAGATAGTGTTCTTTTTATTTCTAAACATTATATTTTAATATTTCTCTACAAACGAGGGATTAAGTAGAGACAAATGCACGAAAGTCGGGGGTTAGATCTATACCTAACCCTCGACTTTCGTGTATAGCTTCCGACACATAAGTGATATTCGAAACTCAATCTACAATGTAAAGCATTGCCGTGTAAAGGACGCCAGTGCTTTTTAACTAAGTTGGCAACTTCAAACTTAAAACATTTATTTAAAAAATTAGATCTTTACAGTCAGTAACGATAAATTTTAATCTACACTAGCTTTTTGCCCGCGACTTCGTCCGCGTTTATTTCCTGCGTTCGCTAATAAGTTATTATTGTCACTATTTCGAGTTCTAAGCAACATATCGCTATGAAACCTATACCAGATTTTAAGTTAGTCCATCCGCTATACAATTCTAAAAAAATGAATTGGCTTCTGTTAATTCCATAAAGACTCCAAAATACTTTTCTTTATTATCTCCTACTTACAGACATAGTCCATTTACGGTTTTATAATATGTATAGATAATTTCAACAACTACTAACATTTGAAATAAACAAACTACTACTAGCATTTCGTAACGAATGCTGATGAAAAGAAATGCCAAAACACGTTTAAACTTCAAAGTTGCTCAAATCATAAGATAAACTCAAGTGAAACTACTTTCTTAGGTTCTCTATACAACAATACCCAATGGCTTTTCATTCCGTGATAAATTTTCTTCGCATTTCCCATGCATTATATTTAATCTGCTGACAGTTAACACTCGTGGCCAAAATTATTTATATTTTGGTATAAAAGTTTTCATACACACATAGCGTAGTATGTACCATTTTTTACTAGAACTTTTTGGTAATGGCAACATTTAAATTTTAATCGTCAAGGAAATCTTCAAAACGATCCTGTCATAAAAGTATACCACCTTGTAATATATTATGATATTTCGTTGCGTCACTCGCTTTCGACACATCTCTACACATTTATGGTCAAACTTCTTATAAATGAATGCAAGGTACTTGATATCGAAGATGAAACCTCATTGTGAACTATAGTTCTATATTTCTGTATAACTATATTTCTGTAAAAAGTAACACCCTAGTACAGTTTCCTATTTGATGTTTTATACATACTTAGACTGTTATATCAAGTAATGGTGAATGGATAATCTAAATTTTATCAAGGAACATATATGACAGTTATGTCGAAGTGACGTCACTATTTCAGCAAAAGCACTCTTAATATACTTTGAAGATAATTAAAAATTGTAAATTTAAATGATAAAGAGTCACGTAAAATGGAATTTTTTGATCAAATGATATTAAATTATGTTTAGTTGTTTAAATATCTACACCATACCCTATTTCCATAATTCCAAAAAACTTGGAAGTTTCTGCTTCCAGAGTGGATACTAATAACTAAACAAGTCCATTAAAAATGCAGCGGAACCTCGCAAAGTTCATATGCATCTATAAAGTTCCAAGCACGGACAGGAGTTACAGCGAGTAATAGTTCTTATATCACAACAACTACATATTATAAGTAAGTCCAGAAAGAAACGAATATTGTTAGATTCTTCGAGACACTTGTGAAGAATGGATGACACCAGAGCTGTTAAAATTATCTCTAATTGGACTCCGACTCCGCAATCGCATAGACTCCGAGGTAGACTGAGGAAGCGATGGAAATCTTGTCTTCAACAAGACCCGAAGAGGCTGGGCAAGAATCAAAATCAAAATCAAAATCAAATCATTTATTCAGAAATTAGGCCTTCACAGGCACTTTTTCACGTCATATTCTAAATTAAATGATGTTTACCAAAGCTACAAACTACTACAAGAAAATAAACAAAGAGAGTGAAATGGAAGATCGTGGAAGAGGCCAAGTCGCATGTAGTAAGGAAGAATGCACATAAAATGATAACATTCTCTTTTATATTCGACGCTGATAATGGCTGGGGAAGCAACCGGGTAAACGCTCAGACGAGAGAGATTCTCTTTTATGTTCTATGATCCAAGACGGATACTCTATCTGTTCCAACAAATTTTTACGCCTAAAAACATTTTCACTCATATATAAACATTTTCGGTCATAAGTGCAGGGGACACGTGCACATTGAAACTGTCAGATACGAGCGCCATTTTTTATGACCGCAATTGGGAAAGTCTTGGGTTATCACTTATGTAACTTTTAACTTGATTTTTGCCTAATTACAAGCATTTTTTTAACCTCGCATGTTTCTGGCTTCGTTCGTAGTAGTGACGCTCCGAATCCCAATGTACGCATAAAACGATATTATAAAGAGGTAAGTAAGCGTTTGTGAGTTTGTATATTTGAATTTTTAAAATGATTTTGAAAATTCTTTCACCATTAGAAATGTACATTATCCACGATTGCTACAGGCTATAATAATATTTTATCTCAAAATTCCCACGGGAGCGAAGCCCCGGGCAACATCTAGTATTACATATAATGTGCCAACTCCACATAAAAAATAGTGGAAAGAGGCACAGAAGTTCAGTGCTAATTAGGACTAATTTTGAGTTATTTGGGTCGAGGCTACGAACAGCAACAGGCTACATATATATTCCTTAATGCAAGACAAAGGGATATTTTATAATAACCAACAATCATCTGACTATGACTAGGGCAAAGGACTATAAGGGCTTTTTTCATTAGTCATGGGGATTTCCCTCGGTTATCGTAACGTTAAGATATTAAGACGATATTTTGTAATATAGTACTAGCTGCGTCCCGGGACTATGCTCACGTGGGAATTTCGAGAAAACGCACCATATATGTTATTCCAGGTTATATTCTACCCGTGTACCAAATTTCATACCAATCCGCCTAGTAGATTTTGCATGAAAGAGTAACATACATACGCCCTCACAAACTTTCGCATTTAATTTGTAGGATTCAATCAATACGTCGACATAATTAAAGATAATGTAAACGTTTGAAAGTGTTTTCGTTTGTCCTTTCTCGTCAAAACGGACCATTGGATTGAGATTATATTTGATGTGGAGATAGTTGGAGTACTAAAGAGGGAAGTGGATAAAAGTCCAGTCAAATATTTAATAAATTAATATAAAATTTGAGAAAGACATTAATGTAAATACACTCACTTGTGATTATCGACAGAAGTGTCGACTATACGAATATCATAGTTTAATTAAGAGTACAATGAATACCCTATGTTTTGTCTCATTCGGTCAATTTCAAATATTATAAAGTACGATAGTGACCAAAAATAGTTTAGTTAAAGAGTAAGCTTTAGCTTTATTATGAATCCGTATTTTAATTCAACAGGTATTTTTGCATGCTTTGGAACAACATCTGCAACCATATCTCGATTTTTATAAATTTTATCATACAAAATGCATTTTATCTCCCCCTACTTTTATATATTTTTATGAGCCAAACATTTCACGGACATACCTAGCTAACGCGAATTACCCAGGGAGGCGGTGCCGGGGCACATCAATAAAATCACATCACAAAATTACAAATCACAGGTACACAGCACAGACACAACTGGCTAATAAACACGAGTGGAATACCAGCGAAAACGATTCACTATCATTATTTTACATGTACATGCGTATTGATTGCAGTGAATCATTGTCGGCGCCAAATTACCTTGCAGTGTACAGCGGGCAGCACGTCCAGCTGTACATTAGTTGCAAATTCACCGGTATTGCCGTAGTCAAGCTCAATTGATACATGACTGCTCTACACATCAGAGTATGTGCCATGTTATTCCCTAGACTACAACCTGGAGTTTTTCAAAAAGGGCGTGAAATAATACAGTCGGGACGGGCAACGCGTGTGACACCCCTGGTGTTGCAAGCATCCATAGGCTGCGGTGACCACATTCCATCAGGTAATCTACATGTCTGTTTGCTGGCTCAGTACAGTACTTCGTATAAAAAGAAATTGAATGAGGGATTTTTACCTGTGATGTTATGTGTTGAGTTTGTTGCTAAATTTTCAGGCTATAAGGTATCTAAACCCACCAATTGGAATTTCGCATTTGAATTGGGTTGGAGTAGGACCATTCAAAATCCCGTATAGGAAAATTTTCTTCAAAGCGTTTCGACCACTGCGGCCGCGCTGTCATTACGATCCGTCAATTTTCTTGAGGAAGAAATCATTTCCATAATTAATCATTCATAAAATCTACACTACCACAGTACAGATTTTATAGTCAGATATTAAACTAATTGTTGTCTTTGTTAAAATTTTAAAAATTGTAATGACACAGCGCGGCCGCAGCCGGTCGAAACGCTCTGAGAAACACCCGAAAACGCTCAGGGGTGAGCGTCTCATTCGTGTCCGACATTTATTTTTGAATAAAGAATAATTTATTTTTAATTAAACATAACATTAACATTGTACCAGTACTTTACTTATTTATAAAATAGGATAATTAAATTGATTACATAATGTGTATGGTACAATTTAATAAACACTAATGAGAGCCCGCGGCACAGTTGAAAACGTTCGTGAAATTGACCCTAAGATGAGAGTGAGAGTGAACATCAATTAATGAAGCGATGGTGGCCCAGTCTTCTAAACGCTCGACTTGAGTACGAAATATTTTCCAATCTCAGGTAATCTTCAGTTTACCTCTAGCTGTATTCAATCTGACTAATGCACAGATTTTTACAGAACATGTGCTTACTTGTGCAGGTGACTGTACTAATAGCTATGTGCAATACAAGTAATTTCGATGAAAGCATTAATTGAGTTCATGTGGTTGGTATGTTACACTAACCTATGTCGGTTTCGATACGCTCCCAAATATTAATTTCCTTGTATGAAGTAACTTCATACAAAGAAATTAATATTCATCAATCATCCTTGTAAAATGAACAGATTGTTTTATAAAGAAGTAAGGACTGACTGGGCGTGGTTCCGCCCTGGAATAGGACCACTTTCAACCTTCATGTAGATGTTGTACGAGCGTACAAAGGGACACAGCCTTGGCAACAATAGCATTCAAAAGGAGAGTTGACGTCAGGTAGGCAAGCAGGCGAGTGCTCAATGCCCAGTCACAGGGCGACTTTGGGGAGCCCAAGACCGATAAAATACCTATTGTGCAGAGCGCGGGAAAAAAGCGATATTAAATTCCTCATTAAAAACTGACTAAGTTATGTAGAAAAAATTAAGGACACAGTTGTAGATGCATCTAGCATCGGGCGCATTGATGTCCACTCTTACTGAGGAAAGAATCATAACTGGTATTATAACTGCGAAAATAAGTTTGTTTTCTATGAAAAATATATGCAAAATTTTACATACGTACGTAATTTAAAGTACCGAGACGGACATACCTTGAATCCAGGAAAAATAAATGTTAATAATAAGCAAAGCCGCGGCCAAAAGCTAGTAGAATCTAATAGCTACAAGTGGAAGTATTGTACGCCTGTGGATTTCAGTATTTCGGACTTTGTCCAGATTCCAGCAGCGTAATCCCAAGCATAGCACGCTATATCTTCCACTTGGAGGTTGGCGAGCTTCCTTGTGAGAAGAGTTGCTGACGACTCGAACAATATTACGGACACACTGTCCGGAATGACACTTTTCAATTTTAATATTTTTTCACTGACAATTTAGATTCTTATACAAAAATTGTTTATATAGTCAGAAAATCCCATTAGATAGGTAGTACACATTTGCAAGCTCTTCTCTTGTGGGATAGTTACAAAACACAAATTAACTATTTAAATTTGTGGCAATAAATAACCCACAAAAGTAACGATTTCTGTGTGTATAGTTGTTTAGTTCGAGGCTTTATAGAAACTTAGGTTTATGCTCCATGCTGATTAAGAAGTTACTTTGAAAATAGAACAGATGGTTGTGTTCTAAAAATAAAATTGTTATCATTTTAAATATAGACGGCGGCGCATTTATAAGTAAAAGCAAAGATAATATAGCGGAAAATCCAATAAAATGTTAACAATATTATCTTGTGGGTTTGGTACGCATGGATCATACCATACAAATTCTGAGAAAATTGCATTAACAGCTGAATCTTAGAAATCATCTATCTTGTAATTTATTTTCAAATATTTAAACATAATATATTTTTGTGGTATCAAGAAAAAACGGAAACATTCCATAGACACCATGTATACAATTTATTGTTGTTTGTCCGTCTACTTCACATCCGCCGTATGCGCGTACAGAGCAGACGTGTTCACAATTCTTTCCTCAAATAAATAAATCCACTGCACGCAATTATAAACCTTATCTCAAAGGAATTTAAATCCGTAATTGTCTAATACAGTTAAAGTGACATACTACCAGCGACTCCCGAGCTGCCGCCACTGCGTCTTGCACGAAAAGGACAGGTAATCTTTACGACTGACTCACGCACCTTCCACTCGCACTAGGAACAAAGATTAACTATGAGTGTTCAACGATCTCCGACTGGAAGTGGCCTAAGCGCTGGCCGATGTGGCTCTTTCCCAGAACTCTCTACTGCATCTCCATCTTCTGATTCAGCGCAAATCACCTTTCGTAACAAACGCAGACTGCCTTGTGAGTGTGGCCATATGGATACAGAAACGTCTAAGACTAACTCAGAACTCGCTGAAATGAAGAAGCAAATGTCTGGTTTGCAAGCCCAAATGCAGGAAATGATGTCTCATTTAATGACAAATAATAGCATACAATTAGAAAACTTTAATAAATTATGTGAAGACATATCTATTATTAAGGAACAAGCCAGTAGTATGAAATTAGCAACAGACCACCTGGCGGAAGAACAAAAGTGTATAAAGATAGAAATTTCAGATTTAAAAAATTCTAATATCAGAAATGAAGAAAAAATTGCCACCATTGAATCAAGTCTGAAAGAAATGCCAGCACCAACGTCACATAACTCAATTCAAACACAGGAAAATATAGTGGCTGAGCTGAACGAACGCCAGATAAGATGCAAAAACATTTTAATATCAGGTGTACCTGAACCTACAACGAATAACATCAAAGACAGGCAAGAACAAGACCGAAAGGCAGTTTGTAACATTATCAAATCTATTTGTCCTGACAGCGCAGAACCCATGAAATTGTTCAGACTCGGAAAATACTATACCGACAAAAAACGCCTAATCAAAGTTATCTTTACGTCGCAAGAGCAGGCTTTACAAATACTTCGGCAGAAAGAAAACCTTAAAGATGAGGGCATAAAAATCTTCTCCGATCAAACACCTCAACAACAATCATACATGAAAATTGTTAAAGAAGAACTCGATCGTCGTATCAAAAATGGTGAACCCAATCTTATCATCAAATATATCAAAGGCATACCCAAGATCGTCGTACCTGCAAATTCAAAAAACTACCAGCAATAACTGCCACGAGCAGTTTACCAAGCAAAAACGAGATAAACAACGTCTCTCATCAGTACTGCATCAAGTATGGCGACATTACTATGAATAGAAAATCTCTGAAATTTCTGTACGCAAATGCTCGAAGTATAATGAAGGCCGGTAAATTGGACGAGCTAAAGTGTATTCTACAATCACTGCACGAAACTATCCAAATTATAGTGATCTCTGAGACCTGGATAAAATCCGAAGAGGATGTGAAAACCGCGCAAATACCCGAATATACTCACTATTATAATCATAGATACGACTCAAAGGGTGGTGGAGTTTCCATATTCACTCATAACACGCTGAAACACAGCCTCGTTGAAGAAAAAACTGTTGATGATAACCATTACCTCTGGATACACATAGACAAATTTTCATTAGACATAGGTGCAATTTATAAACCTGGTCGCACAAATAGCATAAGTTTTCTAGAAGAATACACGTCGCAGTTAGAGAAGCAAAAACGAGCTGTTGTCTTCGGTGATTTTAACTATGACTTATTAAGTCACGAAAAATCTGCTGACTACAAATATGCTATGGAAGAAAGTGGTTTCAACATTCTCAACAAAATTGATCCATTATACATTACTCGTGAAACGGACTCGACAAAATCAATATTAGATCACGTATGTACAAACGTAAATAACAACAAGTTTCACTTTGCAATTATAGAATCAAACTTGTCAGACCACAAACATATATATTTGGAAATTGATAAACATATACCAGCGGCTATTAAATCAACCCAATATGAAGCAATTAATTATGATAAACTACTGGAAACAGTCAAAGGCGTGGATTTTAACAATACAGATGCGGAATATACTAAATTAGAAGAGATCTTAACTTCGTGCGTATCAAAATGTAAATTTACCAAAACTAAAAAGCTTAATCCTCCGAGACAAGATTGGATTAACCAAAACATTATGGACATGATCAATAAAAGAAATGAACTAGGACTTATGAATAGAAAATATCCAAAAGACAAATCAATACAAGAAGCGTTGATCAAAGAAAGAAAAGAAGTCACAAGTCAAATTCAGAAAACAAAAGCAACCTACTATCACAATGCCCTCAAAAACTGTGTAAATAAACCAGCGAAAATGTGGACACTTATTAACAGCCTATATCTAAATAAAGTAAAAGATTCCAACACGACCTCACCAAATAAACTTGTATCTGACAATGGAATCATTACAGATGAAAAAGAGATGTGCGAGTTCTTCAACGACTATTTTTCTACAATAGGTGAAACTTTGGCTAATGAAATACCACAAAAATACCACAAAGACAACATCTTTAACGCTGCTAGCCGCCCTCCGAACCCAGACTTGCACGATCTCTCGAATTTTACACCTGCATCAACTGAAGAAGTCGGAAAAATTATAGATAATTTAAAAAGTAACACTGCCTCGGGCATAGATGGCTTAACTGTAAGAACAATTAAATGTCTAAAAAATCTCATATTGGAAAATTTGACCAACAGTATAAATAAATGTTTGGAACTGGGCTTATTTCCCGATAGTCTAAAGATAGCAAAAGTTACCCCAATATTCAAAACAGGAAAGAAAACAGACCCTAGTAATTACCGCCCTATCTCAGTCCTGCCAACTATGTCAAAAATCTTTGAAAAAGTCTTATATAACCGTCTTGAATCTTACCTTGCAACAAAAAACATTATATCTAGTAAACAGTACGGTTTTAGACCAAAATCTAATACGCTTTCTGCAACGGTTGATATAATTACAAAAATAAAAACAAATATAGATCAGAAACAAATAGCCATGGGAGTATTCATAGACCTGAAAAAGGCTTTTGATACCGTAAGTCATAAAATACTTTTAAAAAAGTTAAATTCCATAGGTATTACTGGAACTGCGCTCAGTATGTTCAAATCTTACCTATCTAATCGGCGTCAAGTAGTCAGAATTGGAAACCAACATAGCCAAGCTAAATCTATCACATACGGTGTTCCGCAGGGATCAATCTTAGGTCCACTGCTATTCCTCATATATATAAATAATATTCATGAAATAGGCTTGAAGGGTGACGTCACGCTTTACGCTGATGATACAAGTCTTTTTTATTTTGGAAACTCAATTGACTCTGTGATCTCGGACGCTCAAAGTGATCTTGACTTATTAAATCAATGGTTCCAGTTCAACCTATTGACAATAAATGTTCTGAAAACCAACTACATCATATTTAAAGCTAAAAATAAAAAAATTGACAATCATCAACCTCTAAAAATAAATGGAAAACCTATCAGTAAGACAAACCAACAAATTTATCTCGGCCTTCTGCTTGATAACCAACTCACCTGGAAACCACATCTAGAAAAGATAAAGTCCAAACTATCATCCCTTACAGGAGCTTTGCGTGTAATTGTAAAATGCCTACCTAAAAATACGCGATACTGTATCTACAACGCCCTGGTGAAGCCTCACATTGATTACCTTATTCAAATCTGGGGTACAGCAGCCAAATCCCATTTAGATGTTATCCAAAGAGCTCAAAACAAATTAGTCAAAGTGCTTTTTCACTATCCATTTCTAACTTCTACAAAAAAGATATACAAAGAAACCAATTTACTAAATATTACTCAATCGTACATATATTTTACATGCCTTTTAATCCGAAAAATACTAATGATATTCACAGCGAAATAAAATTTACAAAAAAAAGGCAGATACATAAAATGACATTAAGAAGTGCAAATGACATTGTTTTAAGAGCGCCTAGAACAAATTATGGCAAGAAAACTATTTTGTTCGAAGGAGGGCAACTATATAATAAACTTCCTAAAAATATCAAAGAAGCCAAATCAATGTATTCATTTAAAAAACTATTAAAACAATACATCAGTAACAACTTTTAACCCACTAATTACTAATTACTTAAATGCTAAATAATGTGTATATATATGTATGTATATATGTGTATATATCTAAGTATATATATCAAGTTTTGTGCGTATTGTAAAAAAAAAAAAAAAAAAAAAAAAAAAAAAAAAAAAAAAAAAAAAAAAAAAAAAAAAAAAAAAAAAAAAAATATTAAACACATGTATAATTTTTTGGTTAGGTTTTATATATCTAAATGTTCATAAAACATAAACCTCACGCAGTTCCAAACACGATGCGACGATGTCTCATCTAGTACGGAGTCGCAGTCGTACATCTTTGTACGCATCTTGTTTACCGGCCATCTACTTACCTATCTACGCCCGGCGGTGCAGTGGATTGACATTTTTATAAATTTGTGAGGGTACCGTGCGACAACTACTTGTGTTCTCGATGTCTATGTACGCGTATCACTACTTATGTTAAATTATGTATGTTCTCATGTAAGTGAATTTTTTTTTTGTAATTCTTTTTGAGAATAAATGTCTTAACTTAGAATGGTACTTAGTTCAATTTACTTGAGTAATTCAAATATTTTTATTTTATTGCGGATCTCATAAAGAGAGCCATACGATCTAAATTTGAAATCATAAAACAACCGACTTTTAAAATTATTATATCAATAATGACAGACATTTCAAAGTACATAAATAAACAATAGAGCATATTGACTAATCGATCACCATGTGCCTTGTTTCCCATTGCCCACAATTTTTTTTTCTTAGAAAAAAATACCAGTCGGAAACTTATTCAAAAAAACAATTTAAAATTCGAATATACGAACTTTGTAGACGAGTAAATGAGTTTGCGTCCGAGTTATCCTGTTGAAGCGATTATAAAGACGCTGGCGCAAAAACGCTAACAATGAAATGCTGCCCGCCGTGAGAATTGACATCCTAGTCTAAATATAGCTTCACCTCTTACGCCGGCTGAGATGATTTATAGAAAAGGTTCACTGAGTAATTAGTTGTTTGAAATACGCGCAGGGCTTGGTCGCTTTCAGTTTGAAAAAGGGGCCAAGTGTGGGTCGGACTCGCCCATTAAGGGTTCCGTAGTAGCAAACATAGAGTAGGGATTATTGAGAGAGTAGATAGTATATGTTTAAAAATTATCGTTTGTATAAATTACAAAGTCATAGTCTTTGATAATGTGCTATTCTCAAAAACTGCTGACTAATGTCTAGTCTAAACCAATATTCGTTCTTCTTCTCGAGTATGTTAATTACTAACACTGGTGTCAGATTTAATTCAAGTCGCCCAAAGGCATGTGACTTGACTTTTACGACTAACTACCAGGGCAAGTAATCGCAAACACACAAGTGAACTAAGTTCTTGATGAAAATGTCCATTGAGAACTACTGATCATTTCTCGAAATTTAGAAATAAAGAGGGGTTTTCTGTTAGGGAGTGGTGGGGTGTTTTACCAGTTCACACATGTTACCAGTATACCACTTTATAGGTCAAACGATTGACTTTGAGAAACATGGTTGTTATATACTACACAACATGGAAACTATGCACGTACAATTAAGTCTAATGAAAAATATGCATGTAGGTTGAATATCATGTTAAAATAAATCATTAATTTGCTTTCATCGTGTGACTTTGTAAATACAGTAACCTACATAACGTACATATATACTGGGAGTAGACAGAGACTAGGGATTTCCACTTGCCACGATCATGACAAATCTCACTTCGTTTAAAATAACCTACACAGATGTTCCGATATCTGAGAGCAATAAAAAACGTATACCTACTGGTTAATCACTGCTTCGGAACCTATTGATCTCGTTTTAACCTTATCTACAAATTCTACAGTTAAATTAACCCAATATCAAATAGGTTCACAAACATTACACAACTAAAAAAACCCCCGCGTCGCGTCTTTTAAACTTAAAAACTTCTCATCATAATTTCATGCCATAGATAAAAGAAATATGTTTTCATGAGTTTTTCACCAATGCACAGGATAGGTCATGCATGGGGCAAGTTATATTTAATTTACACGCAACATCTTCTTTTTAATTAAATATAACATTATCAATAAAACTGGATATAATCTGGTAATATTTATTTTTGACTTTCATGTCTTTTTAAGTAATTACCTTACCGTTGCATTTTCAAATCAATGTTTTCAATCAATCAAATAAATAAAGGCTTGTATTTGCAGTCAATTAAAACAGTTGAAAACAGGTACAAAGTAGTCAGTTAAAACCTGCGAACCCGCAATGGGCCAGCGTGGTGGGTGAGGGCCACGTTCCTTATCCATTCATAAGGCACGCCTGTGCATCAGCAGTGGGAACGTTTAAAATGACTGTTGAAGATATGAAAATAATGATGAGGCAGTAAATTATATGTATATTAAAATTATATAATAATAACTCTCTTTCTCATTCCCGCTTATTTCCAGTTTTATTCTCGACTGTGATATCCAAAGCCCAGTAGTATTATTCACGTAAAAAATTAACAGAATTAAATAAATGTTTAATGTGGCTTCCATAGAACAAACGTGATTTTTGACGTTTTTTTAGATAGTAGGTACGTTAACATGCGCGATTTACCTAATTAATATATTTTTTAAGTCATGAAAAGTGACATAACGGCTACATGTAGCTGTAAATAGATCCAACCTCGTGGGTCCCCACTTTCTCTGTCGCACAAAATCAGAAGTGCTAACACACATGTTTATTTACATTCAAGTTTAGTTCCATGTAACTAGTTATTTTCACGAGCATATGTACGCCTGCTATAAAATTCCATACACCAATTACATACCGGTTTAAATAAATATAAACTCATCTTGCTCATTTTTTGCCTGAATGTATACCTGGGTTGAATTATTAGAGGACTAACTTTGTGGGAAATCTAATTTCCTGCCGATGCTGTCATAAGGAGATACGATTAGTATGTAGCGTTTTGGCAAGTCCAAATAGGCATCCCCCAAAAAATGAGCACTTTTTTGTTACATATCATGGAAATTGATTGACAATTGATTTTTTAAAGTGATATCAAATCAAATTTTTGTCTGGTAACCTGTTGTGATGAGTTACATATTCCACACATATTTGGTGTGTATGGGCCGTTAAGGCGCTATTAGCCGCACAGTAGCGCCACCAACACATTTTTAGTGAAAAATAAAAAAATATATCTTCATAGATTATGTCACAATAAGGATTTTAGCAGAAGGTGTTATAGTTTTCTATAATACAATGTGGTCACAGTTAACTAAATGGACATTGGTGACCACTGTTTACAATTTAGTCAACTGTAAGTGATGTAAACTGTAATATTTTCTAAGAAAATTGTCTAGTGTGGCATAATTTGTCATGATCATATTTTATTTTGCATTATGAAATTGATAGAAATGTGATGGTGGCGTTAGTATGCGGCTACTTAGCGCCTTAAGCTAGCAGGTATACTTTACAAAGAAAAAAAAAACATTCTTTATTATTACAATACTGGTTTCAAACTGTATCAAAGAATAAAACTGATGTAAGCTGCTATTTAAGATAAAAAAAAAGATAAAGAATCACTCAATTGGTTTGTTTACATTTGGTAATATATTAACAGATATTATCAGGAATTCATTGATGAGTCTTGGTGATGATAAGAAACAGATAAACATCCCCATAGCTACAACATTACATAATCAATAATTTTTCTTCTTCTATTAGTGCTATCTAGTAGGTGAAAAATATTACGCATCCAAACAAATATGGTTGTGGATCCACAAAATACCAAACGCTATCTTATCCCTATCCCAACTAATATTATAAAGGTGAAACTAAGTTTATTTGTTTGTTTGTTACCTCTTCATGTGTTACCTACTCAACCAATCTTCTAGCAATTTCGCATATATACAATTCAGAGTATGGAGAAGGACATAGGGACCCTTCATCCCAGAAAAAATATTGTTCCCATGGGATTTGTGAAAAACCTGTATTCTGTTATAGGTGGTGCTAAATGCGCTGAGTGAATTGTAAATCAATGAAGTTAAAATTTAGCAGAAAGGAAGATTATGGGTAAGAGACATCCGCTAAAGGAATTATGTAAATTCTTTCCTTAAAGCGGTGTACTATACGGGTTGCAAAATACTATGTTTTATTGCTTTGCACACACTAGATGGCGTTGGATGGACAAAATTTCGAAATATTATATTTGTTATGATATGAAAAGTAAACCTAGAGAAACAGATATTTAAGGTACTCTTAATCTGAAACTGAACATAGGTCATCTGAAAGCAAGGTGGTCAATGGCATAAGAGAGGTTGTGGGCCGAAACTGGCTTTGTAAGACACAAGACTGAGAAGGATGGCATTCATTAAAAGAGACCCACAGGAGAAAAATCAATGATAGTTTCAATGAGACTATATTTTACAAATCTGTAATGCTAGATGTAGGTTATTGACACAATTGTATATCTATATCACATTCTCAAAAATTAACTCTGTTAGTTATTCATAAAAAAGATAAAGATACTTGAATCTAAAATATGTCGTGTCATTAACCCTGTTAGTTATTCATAAAAAAGATATTTAATCTAAAGTGTGTTGTGTCTCATTCAGTCAATGTCAAATATTATTAAGTGCAATAATAAAAAGATTCTTCAAGTATTCTTGAACATTTTATTTTTTATGGGTTACAGCTATAACTTTTATTAAGAATAATTACCATGTTAAAGTACCTATGTTTTGTAACTATCACACTTTAAAAATTTAGTATTGACAGAAAGAGACAAAACATAGTTTAGCTTAAAGTATGCTTTATCTTTATTATGAATAAAAGGGAGAGTGTAAAAACTGTAAATTTAAAAAATTAACATATTGATTTGGTATATAAGTTTTATTATTGTGATACAATTGACATTCAGGTTCAAGACCTTAGAATTAAAAAGACAAGAAAGAATTAGTTAGCTATGAGTTTTATCGGAATGGGTGCTTAACTAATAATAAAGATTTTTCTATCAGACACACTATCAGCAAATAAAACATTTATGACACAAAGGTAAAGTTATGCACTTTAGGTAACAGAATTAATTGTAAAGAACATTACATATACATAGAACTAATAGACATAAATATGTCTCACTATATGTATATCTAGCTTAGATCCCTTTGCCTTTCCATATGGATAAAAAAAACAAATATATCAATACTTATTAATATAGTTGTGGTACACAAAAGAATTTTTTTTTGAAGAAACACTTTAAAATTCAATATCATCAACATAAGCTACTTAAATGGCACATGGGCATAGGACAAGTTATATACAAATCATTTTTCTAAACTTTAATCTTGGAATTAAAAGGTTGTATATTCACATGATGAATCAGTTAAATTGTGAACTAAAAATAATACCGGTTGTGTTTACATATTTTCATACACTGTAATACACATTACATGACACTGTATGTAATGGTATTTGTGAAGATTTGTAATTGGAGTTTTTGGACCTAATCTAAGTATCATTATGATCTTTTAACATAAACTGTGGTCAATTAACTAATTGAATTCCCTATTGAATATTGAATATATTTGTGGACTATTCTACAACAGTGACAAGTATGAATATCTTGTTATTGCCATTTTAATTGAGTGGAAATTCATAACAAAAATCAATTAGATTCATATCTCATCACTGCATAGTTGTATTATATGTAGAAAGACTTCAAAGACATACTGAACGGAGTTATTCTACAACAGTAACAGACAATCTTGCCATCATCATAACAGTGTATTTTTTACAAACTAGAGATCAATGAAAGTGTTTGACCACTGTGAATACTGTATTGGAACTTACCAGCAGGTGGGAGTTGCGTTATCCACCGTGTCCTGGTTGGCCTGCGAAGGAGACTCCGCTCCCCGCGCGCCTCCTGCCACTGACGAAGCCGTGGTGCCGCCTGATCACTCACTGCATCCGCATCCTTAGTCTTTCACTCACACCTCAATCACTGGTATTATCTCGGCTCTGACACTACTTGCATCTCTGTGCGAACCTGAAAGCATCACAACGTAAGCCAAGGACACTCGCGACACATCAACGACACTACACTATCGTTCACGACACGAACCACTGAGAAAAACGCCCCGCACTATTTTCACTAAAAATGGCAACCTTATAACCCGATGTAACTCAGGACACCACCATAGGATACTGTAATATTTATAAACTTTCCGGGTTAATTATAGACCAGACGTTACTATTAACGTTTGAACATAAGTAAAAGCTGAGAAAATAATATTTATAAATAGCTTTGGATTATTTTGATACAAATCTATATCGGTCTATCACTGCATACACACCCTTGCCTCGGGTGGAACGGATCCTCTTCTTTTTATTTAGAATACGTTTAACATACGGAAATTAACACGGATTAGTTAATAGGATAACAATTATTTGACCTACACCCTGATAACTACAAAGACATTTTGTAGTGTAAAAATGACAGCGATCTCGTATCGGCTTTAGAACCTAGAAAAAATCAACATGTCGCCTTATGTGATACGAAAAGGTCTTTTATCATTGGAAGTTTACGTGAATCGAGATAAAGGGGCGTGGTCAAATCTTAATCGAGATAATTAAGCTTATTACTGGAATTTTGGGTAAAATTTTACAATGAAAATGATTTTATTTTTGAAAATATATTATAATGAATTAGTGTTTATTATTTTTATGTATATACTTTTTAATATAAGTATTTATAGGAAACAAACAATAGTAATTAGGTACCGTGTAACCTTTCCCCTTTGATTTAAGAATAGCTTATCTACCTACTATACTACTCTTTACAACAAAAATTATATCTATCTAATGTTATTCTCCGTATCAATTTTAAAATAATTTCTCCATTAATATAATGGAAGAAAGCAACTTTATTTATTACAATAAATTAGGAACAAATAACCATCGTAAAATATAAGACAAAATAATTTATGGCAAATTTTATATGGTTGTATATGGGAGACGTATTTATTCGCACACCCAGATTTTATTTATCCCTGCCAGGCGCCAATCATGAACGTCAAGTCTAATTTAAAAATACTCATTTTGTTTATGGCAGAAGAACGAATGAAAAGAATTACAAACAAATGTCATATGGACATTGATGTAAAAGGAAAGAATGAAAAGTGAAGTATAAGTACAGACAGCTGTTTTGTTTATAAAACGCGCACATTTTATCGTTTCCGTTATCGGTTCTGTTACTAAACGAAAAAATTGGGTAAACGTGGGAATTATATTATTGTTTGTGTCCAAAAACTTGTACCATGTCTGTCCACAACAAAACACTAACATTGATAGCATCCAAATTAGGTATTAGTGATAAAGAAAAACTTTTAAAGTAAGTTTACTGTGATGCTTATCAGATAATTAAATTTTGTACCCTATACCTTAAACTTACCCTTAAAATAACCTTATATAATTTTATGAAGCCATAAAATAGGTGGATATATTGTTTTTATAACCTAATTAATAATAATAACCTCATTTAAGGTTTATTCAACCCAAAATAATATATATATGTATGTTCTTCTGGTTCTTTGTTCTGGTCTGAGGTTCTGGTTAGGTCTTCTGCTTCTGGTTACAGACTGAGTTTCAAGTCATTTTTATATATTACCATATAAAATGTATTTGACTCCCTTGCCGCCAGATATCTTTGTAGATTTGCCTGGTCATTCATATGTTTATTTACATTTCAGCAAAGCAGCGGAATTTGAGAGACTCCTTCAGATGAGAAATGTAGCCGGTAGTAACATGACAGACACAAGCAAAGTAGTGATCTGCTTGGATTTGGCTGCAAACGTTTTTGGGATTGAATTTGATGTGGTAAATATACTATATAATTTATTGCAGGAAATTATTGTGTATACATAATTTGAAAATTCATGAGTCATAACACCACATTTGTTTAACTCAAAACATATATGAATGAATGCTGTTGGACTTCGCCTGCATTATCTGGTACCCCTACATAAAAAAATATATAATTTGAATTGAAAATGTATTGTAATATTGTATTGTATTGAGAACAACTAGACCAGTGAAGTCATTGAAAAATAAAAACATAAACAAAGTGAGTGCTGCTGACTGTTCTGAATATGCTTTTCATTCCAGAAAGCTGCCATCAAATACTCCGGTTTGAAGCCTACAATGTATACAAACTGCCGGAAGGTGGTAGTGAACCTTCTGGAGCTGAACTCTGATAGGTTGACAGTGTCCACACTCTGTGTCACACTGCAGTGTGCAAGCGTGCAGGAGCTGGCTGACAACATATTAGAGGAGTACCAGAAGCAGGCTAAAGTGGTATTTTTTGTTATTTGTTTGCTTGAACTTGCAGATAAGAAAGGGCGAAATAGAAAGAGATGCAAGAAAATATCTATATAATTATATAT
The DNA here is from genome assembly GCF_027563975.2 of Plodia interpunctella. NCBI lineage: Eukaryota > Metazoa > Arthropoda > Insecta > Lepidoptera > Pyralidae > Plodia > Plodia interpunctella. Next base: position 2,973,947 of record NC_071315.1, read on the forward strand.
TCTATATTATATTCTAATCCATACTATTATTATAAAATGTGAAAGTGTGTTTGTTATGTGTGCCTATGTCTGGGTTACGGCTGGGATTTTTCTTTTTTCGGTTATTGTTATTGTACATCAACCCCCTTTGGGATGCTATTGTTTTCCATGAGCTGTCAACGCTTTTTATCCCTTAGTAGACCTTGTATGATATCCATAGGAGGAAATGGAATTATCATTATGAGGGAGTGAAACCACTCAAAACATAATATAATTTTCAAGTATAAATTTGTATTGTTTCATGAATTATAAAACAATTTCAGGAACTTGACCTCGATCTGCCTCAATATGTGTGTATGGCAGTGTCTCAAGCTTGCAGGTTTGTGTACTTATTTTTGATATTTTTTACTGTGTAATATTAAAACAAACTCTTAGTATAATTATTTATTTATTAAGGTATACACAACAGGTTACATTCAATTTAAACAGATATGTAACAAAAGTTATGAGCCACTGTGACCTAAAAACGATCTAGGGGTAGCGTTGCTTATAGTTCAGAGGGGGGTGTGCCGAAAATCCGTGCTCGCGGCTGTGACGCCTAGAAGCCCAAGCCCGATAGAAAATCTTAAAATTCTGAAGATTCAACTGTGATTTTACGACCGGCTGCCTGTTTGACGTAAACCCTCTTATGGACTGCTGTTGTTGCCTATCGGCTGTCAAGGAAAGATATCCCATAGTCGTTGTATTCTTGATTGGTAACCACACGCCATAACAAACTTGTATATCTGTATAAATTTCAGGCTGTCCAAAGTGAAAGTGCCAAAGACAAAACTAATAGAGAAGTCTCGACTTAAGCCGGCACAGTGGGGCAAACTCGACGCGGACTGGACCAAATTTGTGGACGACAAATTTGCTGTAGCGAAGAAGAAGCGGGGACGACCTGCTAAAACTGCTGTAGTCGATGGTAAATGTTATTTTTTAATATAAATATCAATGTGTGTTCTCAATCATGTGTGTGTTATCCTGTGATTTATAAGATTGAAGAAGCTTTAAGATTGAATTGTCGTCACAGATTTAACAATTACTTATTCTCAATAAGACATAAGTACTTTTCCCAAAAAAAATTAAACTGACTTCAATATTTCTAATCACTCAAAACCGTAAAATGAATGGTTGATTTAATAATTTTTTTTCTTTATATATGTGTGTTTGTAGCAAATAAACGTCTATCTATCTATAGATATAAAAAATGTATTGACATGTACATATGTACCTACGGCTTAAGTGGAACTAGTAAAATAAAATATAAAAACTAAAATAATAACACAATGATATCTTTTGACAGAAACCGAACAAGAATCGATGGAAATAGAGGAGCAAAAAATCGAAATCCAAGAGCCACAGACAGAAAGCTACGAAGACTGGAAACGACGAATGCTAGAGGCGGCGTACAAAGAGTTGGCGCTTCTAGAACAAACACAGAAAATTGAGAAGGTCCCGACCACCCCTCGGAGATCTCCAAGGAAGACCCCGCAGAAATTCTCACCATATAAGAGTCCGGGTAAAAAAAATGGCGTCAGGTTACTCTTTCCGCTTAATATATAAAGGCCTTGGGTTCCGGTGCTCTATTATTCTGTGTTTCTGAGACTTCTTGTGGGTGTTCATATACACTGGATTCCTCTTAGTCTTACTGCATAAAGAAGTGATAATTCATACTCACTGTCATCATGGGCGTACCTAGAGACATTTTCCAGGAGGGCACAAAAGGCCGGCAGTGTTTCGAATAGGATTCACGATATTTCACTCTATGGCTGAGGAAGGAACTGGAAAGCGATCAGATGAGAGAGATAAGGTTTTATAATATTTTCGACAAAATAATTAGTTGTTTACGACAATCATAAAAGGCTGGTTAACTATATTTAAATTGTTAAATTAAGTACAATTTTAACTATGATACCTGATTATGAAAGAAATGTTGTATGTTAATATGTTTATTTTTTTACCAATGACAATTTACAACATAAGTGTTTTAAAGTACCTATATTTCACTTGTACAAACCCTTGTACAACACCTTGTACAACCCGCCTCGTAAAATGGTAATGAAAACATCCCTCTTGTTTGCTTTATTTTAAAATTACAAACAAAAACGTATAAAGATTTCAGATTCATTACAAAATTGAACATCTCGTAAATATTTTTAAGACATTAAGAGAAGGATAATTTAAGGCTTTGTTCAAGTTATGAAACCTGCTGATAAATTCAAAGACTGTATTTTAATATCATTACTAATATAGATAAAATTTGTGTGAACTCTTTTTTTAAATGACATTTTTAAAATACAATATGGTGACTTTTAGAATATGTTTCTTATTTTTATCATTTATTTGTGTGGAAGTTTGTGCCAAGATAAAAACTATTAAAACGCCTAACTATTCTTGTATATCTTCTTACTTCTGAATTTGGCACCGGTTTCTACTCAAGCAGTAGGTAGCTATCCCTATTTTTATATTTTTATTACACGATTTTGTGTGTTAAAAGTCGTTAATTAAAAAAAATGTTTTTTATCATTTGTCTTGATGGTATTTTATTAGTGTTTTTTTATATTATACGATCCGTATGATGAGAGGAGAAAAAGATTAATTTAAAAATTCAAAAATATAGTATGCCTTTGTCTAAAAAGTTCTGTCCATATCTCTATACAGTTATACTTAATATCTACACGGCCGTGGACATCAATCAATCAATCACAATGTACACAATATTATTGCTCACATTAATATCATCAGTTTACGGTGAAGAAGACGAAGCAGCTGTAACAGAGTTGAATAACACGACCGCGATACCAATATTCGACGGGCGACCATCGCAAGCGTACCCACCGTTGCTCGGATTTTTATTCTTATTCAGCATAATTTTGATCGGGGCGGCAGTTAGAGGTCTAATGTTATGGACCTCGTTAGACTGTGTACCTTATAGAGTAGTAATGTTCGCTTTAGGTGGTCTGTTAGGATTTTTCGCAAGCAAATATGCTGAATTTCGTCCGTTTGTCGAAGTGTGTTACGTCGACGTCGATATCCTATTAACAATTTTCTTACCCGTACTCGTCTTCAATACAGCTTATAGTGTCGATTCACATTCATTTTGGAGGTGTTTCCCACAAATATTGCTAGTTGGGGTGCCTGGTGCTATAATGACTGCTTTGATGTGTGGATTCATAGCGTACCATTTGGTTGATGCGACGTGGAGTTTCCCTATGGCTATGTTGTTTGGCGTTATATGTTCACCGATCTACCCGATGGGCGTCGTGAGGCGGATGAAGGAGATGACCAAAGGAAAATATATGAGCGTTTTGCTCCAAGGAGAAGGATTAATAGGTGATTCTACAGTGATGATAGAGTTTACTGTAGTCTTCGGATACATCGCGATGGCTGTGACCGAGCCGTCACAAATAGCTTTATTAATTACCCGTTACGCCGGCGGGGGAATTTTGATGGGAATATTAATGGGAAAGATTTCTGGTACGTTATTGACTTTGACGTATTACGACTTGCTAAGCTCTGTGGCTATAACTATTGCCGCGGCATACTTGACATATTATATTGGCGAGAAGTTCTTTTATATATCCGGTTTGTTAGCTACGACGATCGCTGGGGTGTTAGTGAGTAACATAAAGTCGACGATAGCGGGCGATGTGGAGCAAGTCTTGTCGAATTTCTGGATGATTTTGGCACATACTGCCAACACGCTGGTGTTTACTATGATTGGAGTTGTGATTTTTGACAAAGTGTACGATGTCATTAGTGTCCGCCAGGCGGCATTGATATTGGTGACGTATATGACGGTGTACTGTGCAAGGTATGAATATATAAATATTACCTACTAATATTATAAATGCGAAAGTTTGTGAGGATGTGTGTGTGTTGTGTATGTTTATTAGTATTTCACGCAAAATCTAATGGACGTATTATTATGAAACTTGATACACTGGTAGAGTAGAATATAATCTGGAATACACATAGGTAATATACTTTTTATCCTAAAATTCCCACCGGAACGAAGCCCCGGGGCGCAGCTAATAAGTAAATAAATTTTATTAAAATAATCGTTCGCCGCAAACTAACAGCTAACGATAGGTAATGTTTTTGACAGAATAATCATAATAGTTCAAAAACAGCTGAACCGATTTTGTTGAAAGTTAAGTACTTAGTTAACTTATACTTAGACTTGTGTTATGAGACAAGCCTCGAACTTTGGGGCCAACTCAATCTGTGTGATTTGTCTTAATATATTTATTCATTTTATTACAAAAAACCTATTTTTCTTACATACATTAGAAACATTATTGATATAAGCCCTGTGTTTAGGTTCATTATGTACGCGTGCATGATGCCCCTACTCCAACGAATTGGGTACGGTATAAGCTGGCAACACTGTCTGGCGGGGGTGTGGGGCGGTCTGCGGGGGCCGCTGTCCATGTCCCTGGCGCTGATTGTGATACAGACGCCATCTGTCGCCGATGCTGGAGAGGTATGTTGTACTAACATCCTACTAATAATAAATGCGAAAGTAAGTTTGTTTGTTACCTCTTCACGCTCTATCTACTCAAGCAATCTTCTTGAAATTTTGCATAGATGTAGTTTGAAGTATGCAGAAGGATATTGGGTAACTTTCATCCCTGAAAAATAACTGTTCCTGAGGGAGATCACGCGGGCGTAGCCGCGGGCAAAATCTAGTACTTTATTGAACTAAGTATCCATATCCATTTATTTTTACTCTTTCTCTTATTTGAGCGTTTTCCCTGTTTTTTCCAGTCGTTGCTCGAGGTCCGCTTCCCTACATTTCAGTCTCCACTTCGCACGGGCGTCGGCATCCGTAGTTGTCATATCATCAGCACGCATATCATCCTTCCATACATTCATACTGTTTCTCTTAATGCATACATATTATCACGCCTGTTTCCCAAGAGGGTAGACAGAGAATAGAGATTTCCACTTCACTTTCTTCATCTTCACGCAGGCTCTCCTAACACATTATTGTGAAAAATGTTAGGAACACCCATGCATAACTGCGAAAATTTCACACTTAGTTCCAATAATTGGTGTAAAAGCCACATCAAAAGCTCTAATTTCTATATCGTCTAGCAATTTCCCAAAAGGTTGTCTGGAAGAAATTGCTTATAAGGTCGCCTTTTGCTAAATGTATCTATATCATGATGTTATGCTGCATGTATGTGTGATAATACATTGTGTACTTATGTAGTGTATAAAGAAATAAATATAAAGAATTATTGTATTGTAAATTACAATACAAATACTTCTTTAATAAATATAAATAAATTACAACTTGTAATTTCCAGGTATTCATAATCCAAACTGCTGGTCTAGTCCTGTTCTCCCTGCTCATCAACGCGACGAGTATGAACAAGGTTCTCAAGCTGCTGGGATTGGCCGAGATATCGTTAGCAAAAAAAGCTAATATGACCAACTGCGTCAAACGCATCATGCTGACGAGAGATCGGTGTATTTCTATGCTGAAAATGGACAAATTCTTAGCTGATGCCAACTGGGATCTGGTGCAAGAAGGTCGGGTTCTTTCATTCTGATTCTTTCGTTTTTGTAGCATTTCCTGCAGTACCTACTCTTACGTATGGACGCCTGAAACACTTCCATAGCAAGCGCTATTATTACTTTATGCTGTAAATAAATTATTTCTATTTTGCCACATCACTACAAACCTCACACCTTCAAACCGATACACAACAAAAATGTTTCATCTTTACGAGTCGTTGTAAATCTCAATAGCTCAATAAAGCTACACTTCACGTCGACAGCTGGGTGATACACGTCTGAAGAGCACAAGCAGATATGAGAAAATATCGAATATTTATTTATCTGTGTTATGTATTGAATAATACATAACACAGATAAATAAATATTAATATTAATAAAATAGATAGGCAGCTTTTTGCTGCAGATTTTGTACATACAGTGTTGAAAGTTGGAAATAAAAACCGAATCACCTTGGCGTCTACCCTGCATTATAAAAACAGGAAGCACGTAATCGCGTCCTCATGTTCTTTTTATTAACACGAAGCGTACATACTTAGTATCGGAAAAAGAGACAGCATGTGGACGTTAGTATCGTGCTACGTATTTGTATGTTTCGTGGTAGACCTTCTTAATACTAATAATATTTAAAAAAGTCTTTTAACATTAAGCCATACCTTATGGTGGCGCCAAAATTCACACTAAGAGAACCTGCGTCGTGGAATCATATTCATATTAATTTATTTCAAAAACAATACAACTGTGTGGAAATATACAAGACAAATAATAATAATAATATATTAAAATAATCACAACATTTTGGTCAAAACCTCAAATGGATAATAATAATTTCGCGTCTTCGCTACGACCAGAGTAATATATGTAGATTACCGGCCACCCGATTGTTACGAATGTATTTTGTCACAGGTACAGAGATAAAGCACCCGTATCAGCTGCAGATATCTGGCCGCGACGAGGACAACGAAGACGACACGTACATGGGGTACCGGTATACTACGTGCCCCGACTGCGAGCGGGACATACCCAACGAGCCCACCAAGAAGGAGTTTGCGGAGATGATGAGGTAAACACTCTTGGCGAAGTAATTATCATCATATAAGGTGTGTTATTGCTAACACTGGTGTCAGATTCTATTCAAGCCGCTGTCATGACTTTTACGACTACTTACCGCCATCTAGTGGCAGGTAGTCGCATACACACTAATGAACCAGTGACACTCGTGAACCTCACGACGGTTTCCTTCACCGGAAACAAGTGGTGGTCTATGAATACTACTATATATGAGTCAGGTTGACATACAAACTAATATGACATTAGTAGGATACGAACCTGAGACCTTTCGATCCACCGGTGAGCGTTTTAACCATTAATAAGGATGCTGAAGACTGTGCGAAGCGGAGAAGAGGAAGAGGAAGAAAAACAGACAATGGGTTCGACGCTTTACGGCTGAAGAATAAACCGTGAATACGCCCCGATGAAAGAAAGTTGGAGCTACTTAAACTATTCTCCAGAAAGTTCATTGTTTCCCCTATTGGATTAAATTCTACCTACATGATGTTATTATAAGTAGTTTTGCGGGTCCCAGGTCGTGACCTCAAAACGCTCTACTGATTTCGTGCAACTTAGGTATAATGCCGATGTTATACCGTATATAACATGTGTAACAGTTCGATTGTTTTCACCTTGAAAATCCTGTTTGACTTTTTTTAGGCGTGGTCTCTGGCAGGCACTATATTCTTGACATTTTTTACATTACTTATGACTTGTAGGGAGGCGAATCAACGCGTGCTAAAAGCCATGAAGATATCTTACTGGCGACAGTACGAGCACGGCAAGATCAGCAAAGAGGGAGTGCGGACGCTGGTGCAAGCAGTCGAAGTAGCTGCGGACTCTGATGATGCGAGGATTAATCTGGAACAGCTGGGGACCTTGTGGAAGCCTAAAGTAAGTGATAGCTATAAAGATATCTTACTGGCCACAGTACAAACGCTATATCAGCAAGAAGTGCGGACTTTAGTGCAAGCAGCCGAAGTGACTGTGGATTCTGATGATGCGAGGATCAATCTGGAACAGCTAGGGATCTTGTGGAAGACTAAAGTGTTACCACCATATCAGTTATTTTAAAGGGGCACTATTCACGATATGTTGGGGGACGATAATGTGGCAAGTTGTTGAAAAGAGAAGCCAGTAATGAAGCCGAAGAAGTATAGCAAAATATTTATTATTATTAATAATAATTTATTATTATTAACACAATACACTGGGTAAGCGCATATTTTGTCAAGCCTAAGTTCGTCTTCATTTCTGGTTTTATTGGCGACACAAAAATGTTTGCAAATGTTGGGCACATTTGCAAACATTTTTGTATTCTTGTTTAGTGAATATATGATGCGAATTTTTCGAATTCCCGTGTTTTTTGGAGGCCAAGTGCGACATGATCAGAAAACCTTATAATTTACATAGTTTTCGATTCTACCAACAAACCTGTTACCACTTCAAAAGACATCAATGAGCTTTGAAAATATTTCTCAAATACATACTTGTTATTATTTGGTAATGCTCTTCCATTTGCTTAAAACGTATTATGTATTCAAGGCGCACGCAGTCTGGCTCCGTCACAAGATGGTGGATATGATGACGCCTGAAGCGGCCAACGCTCAAGTGCCCAGACACCCGTGGCGACAGGTCTGTTACAGGATAGTGACCAACGTGTGGTTCGACACGTTTATCTACCTGATGATACTCCTGAACACGCCGGTCATACTGTGCGAGGTGCTAATGAAGCCGCCCGTGTCGCAGGTCACCATGTTCACCATCAAGGGGCTCAATTTGTGAGTGGCTTTGTTTGTTGATCAAGATTCTAATTCTATAGCCTGGTAATTTAGGATGCTGAAGACCATGCGAAGTGCATCAAAATGGTAAATTGAGACACGTATCAGAAAACGAGTTTTAAGATACTTTAGAATTTTCACAACTTTTTAGGTACCTAATAAATACACTAATCAAAGACTATTAGCCGTCGAAGTGGCTCGACTCTGGCAAGAATATATTTAGCACCCAATCGAGCTTTGTAGATTTACCATAGACACGCAAAGAAAAATGCTTGATCTCCATGTTTTTTTTATGTTTAATCTAGTCTGTACCACGAGACCTTGATTTTCACATTAATTTGACAACTGATATAACTCTAACGTCGACCTATATATGACGACCTCGGTGGCGCACTGGAAAAGTGCTTGCCTCTGAACCGAGAGGTCCCGGGTTCGATCCCCGGTCGGGTCATGATGGAAAATGATCTTTTTATAATTGGTCCGGGTTTTAGATATTTATCTATCTATGTATATGTTATAAAATATAGTATCGTCGAGTTAGTATCCCGTAACACAAGTTTCGAACTTACTTTCGGGCTAGCTCAATCTGTGTGATTTGTCCTTGTATATTTATTTATTATTATTTATTTATAAGCAATAACCTTTCTATTGAGAATAGTAAATTAAGCCAATTTCCAGCTTCTTCTTCATAGTGTACGTGATGGAGATCATACTGAAGATGATCGCGTACGGGTTCTGCGGGTACTTCAAGTCTAATTGGAACAAGCTGGACTTTTTTATCGTCGTCATGGCTACCGGAGGTCCGTATTTTATTACAAGCATTTATTAGATATTTCCACGGAAGCGAAGCCCCGGGGCGCAGGTAGTTAAACATAAAGCTTTATTTTATTTACTTTGCAATGTATGTAAGTAAGTAACTAAGCAGCCCGTCCGGATTTGCCCGGGTAAAACCACAATAAAACAGCCATGTTACTTCTGAAGATTTCGTCTGTCTCAGTGCCAAATTTCATCAAAATCGGCACAAACAAAAATAAAACAAGAAACAAAAATACAAATCTTTTCTCTTTATAATATTAGTATCTATAGTGTGGATAACTATTAGTAATAACGAATAGTATAACTTGATGTACTAACACATTATACGCTGACTCCGGGTGTCGCGGCGTTACAGCCTCGAATACCGCGAAAAAGAAAGAAATAATCTGACCACCATTAATATTCAGATCTGGTCCTGGACATAATCGATTCACTAACCCCCTGGGACAAATGGAAGAATATGAACTCCAACATTCTGACAGCCACTAAGCTGTTGAGGATGCTGCGCTTCATCAGACTCTGCAAACTTGCCAAGTACGTCCTTCGCTATAGCCACAATAGCATACGTCAAGGTCACGCGCTAGGAATGGGCGAATGGGGAAAAAATCGATATATATCGTATCGATATTTTTCAAATGTATTGATAAATATTGACTAAAAATATCGATGTTTTCATATATAGATATTTTTTGCGCAATAATCCATACAGCCTACTGCCTACTCTTCTTTTCTTAGAAATCGGATTGGTCAAATAGACGAGCAGACAGCAGAGCTTTAAAAAATATATCGGTTTTGATACGAATTTGATATCTGAAAATAAATATAGAAAATCGGGAAGAAATATCGCTGATTTATATCGATATTTTTTGAAAAAATATCGATATTTTGATATATCGATATTTTTTTTGCTCATCCCTATACGCGCCCTATTCTCGCACGTAACTGTACTTCACAACCACATTACTGATGCTCCACCGTTAAACTAGTGGACGTCCGTGCGCCACGCTGTATCGCAAGCAACTCAGCCGTCTCAGCACTACAACTTATATCACGGTAGTAGGGAGGAAGTGAATGTAGTTATACATATAAATTACAGCCTCTTTACAACTTCGCTATCTTCACCAGTACAGCAGGCCTACCATCAACTTTTACAGAACGATTCCAATGCAACTCAGTTCAATTTGGGCACCTAAAATGAATCGCATTCATACAAAAAATTATGTCGATGGTACGAATTTGCGATGCAGTTCCGTTTAGGTCGTAAAGTGGATCGCTTAATTTAAGAGATGATGGTAAGCCCCCAGTACATTGTAAACGCAGTCTTTATTTGCACCAAAGAAAATTTGAATATCAAATATTAAAAATAAAAGGCACTAAGGCGGAATGTATTTAATTTTTCTTTATTTTTTTTACTCTTTGGTACCTAAAATAAGAGTTATGGCATTCTTGTCATAGCATAATAGTTGTCGAATATTTTTGCTTTTTTTTTTATTTTCTCAGTTCAGACTTCTGGGGGCTTACCATCATCTCTTAACGCGAACCACTTTACGACCTAAACTGAACTGCATTGCAAATTCGTAACATCGACTTAATTTTTATTATGAATGCGATTCATTTTAGGTGCCTAAATTGAACTGAGTTGCATTGGAATCGTTCTGTATAAGTTGATGGTAGGCCTGCTGTACTTGAATAATACTGCCACTAAAAATGCGTTTATTAACGTATAATTGAAAAGACGCATTCTTTAGTAAAAACTATAAAAAAATCTATTAACATTTCAGTCCTTTAATTTCAGGGTTTCGGTGCCTAAATTTATGGCTTATATTGATAAAATGATCGATATACAACTGGCTTTTGGCTATGATGTTGGCAAGGTAATTGTCCGATTTTTATTAAGTTGCAGACTGGCCAACTCGCACTAGTGTGCGCCACCAACAGAATTTGTTTCTTTTAATGAATAGCGGAAATTGTGGTATTTGAAATTGTTAAAAATGGCGCTGATTTTGGTTAGCCCAGTCTCGAGGCGTCCGCTACGTGACGCACGTCTACCTGTCTCACTCACACGGTCACATATAGGACTGAGACAAACTGAATACGTGTTCATTATGATCACATGGCGGACGACCATCCATATTAACACTGTTATATAAAAAGAAGCTGATCCATACTTTAAGCTTAAGTATGTTTTGTCTCGTTCTGTCGTGGTCAAATATTTTAAAGCGCTATAGTGACAAAACATACTTCAGCTTAAAGTATGCTTTTAACTTTTTTATGAACAATAGGTTAATATTACAATTGCGAAAGTATTGTCTATTTATCACGCTTTCACAGCAAAACCGCTAGACCGATTTTGTTAAAATTTGGAATAGACATAGCTAGTGACCTTAGTCAAAGATAGACTACCGCGAGAGAAGCTGCAGGCAACAACTAGTAAACTATATTTTGTTGAAGTACAAAAAAATTTACATTACCTACCTTGTTATAATAATCATAAATTTTAATAATATAAAATTATGATTATTATATGGGGATGTACTCTTTAAATAAGCAGTTTTATATGATTACATCAATCTGTTACTGATATATTTACTTAGTATTGTTTATTTATTCATATTTATACTGATGAGAGAGAATGGAATGGAATAGGAATGCTTTTAGCATTAAATCCGTCCTTTATATCATATTGGTAAATAAAAATTTGATAAATAAATAAAATATCCCCAAAATCTTTCAGGGCTTTGTGACTGGCGAACAAGAAGTGTGTACGCTTCTGCCTCAGCTGGTTGACAATAAGCTTATACAGGAGACGTTGAACGCGAAGTTAGAAGCTGATAGGTTCGTGACTTTTCTCCTCTAAAATTACAAGCTTTTTAACAACATGCCATTTTTGCCACAAGCTTTTACTGCCGTCTGTGTGATCTTGTTGCATTCAACTCGTGACAAACAAGTCATGTTTGTGCAGTAAACCGTTGAGGAGTTCCAGATCGGTGACCGATTTTGGGTGCACCATCCATAAATAATGCATTGTCATGGAAACTGAAACGTGAAAACTCTGTAGGATAAACGGACGTAGTTGAAATTATTACGGACATATAAACAAACATCGGGACGGGTGGAACTAAATAAAAGTTTATAATAATATTAATAGTGAAAGTTGGGTTTATCTGGGCATAGATAGCTGGATAGTATAAGCTGTGGTACTCAGAAGGTGAAAACATGACTACCGGCAGCTAGATGGGTCGACGATGTGAAGGAAATTGCTGGCAACAATTGGGTGACGATGGCCCAGGACAGAAATGGTTGGCGAAGACGGAACGAGGTCTATGCCCAGCAGTGGGTCACGGAGGAGTGCAGATGATGATGTTGAGGACTGGGCAAAACCCTATCTTTTAATTGGGATAATTCCTACAGGCGACCGGGCGTAATTCCTTTTTTTTTCGATTATAAATAGCCGAAAAATTATATTCATTTAGACCAGCAAGTAGCCACATGAGTTGCCTTTACAACATATACCACGAATTAAATTGTTACTCTGTTATTCATAAAAAAGTTAAAACACTAAGCTGAGATATATTTTGTCACTATCACACCTTATAATATTTGAATTTGACAGAAAGGGGTAAAACATATTTTAGTTTAAAGTATGTTTTAACATTTTTTCAACGGGGTTAGTAAGTAGTTTATTACTACTTACTAACCCCGTTGAAAAAAAGTACAGCGTGGCCATAGGGTTGTTCATAGATCGTCGATTACAGATTAGCAGTGACGAGACAGCTGGGTTTGTTGCAACGGGACAGACCGTGGACCGCCATCACCGTTAAGACACGCCAAGCTACGACTTCAACGCTCAATATTATGCTGTTGGACGCCATGCAGCTCAAGGAAGAAGGTATATGTGTGAACTATAATAAAATTCAAAGATGTATTCTTACGGCTTTCCCTTGTGGGGTCAGGAATTCGGAGCTATTGAACATGTCATGATAATTCCTACTACTATACTTACTACTACCTACCCACGACAAAGATCCATGCTCCACTCCGCACGGGACTGTACGTCACAACCAACAGTAACAACTTATTGATCGACGTCCCACCCCATCGTGCTGACTAATTATCTTGAACAGGTTATCTTGAACAGATTATCTTGAACAGATTATCTTGAACAGATTATCTTGAACAGATTATCTTGAACAGATTATCTTGAACAGATTGTCTTGAACAGATTGTCTTGAACAGATTGTCTTGAACAGATTATCTTGAACAGATTATCTTGAACAGATTATCTTGAACAGATTATCTTGAACAGATTATCTTGAACAGATTATCTTGAACAGATTATCTTGAACAGATTATCTTGAACAGATTATCTTGAACAGATTATCTTGAACAGATTATCTTGAACAGATTATCTTGAACAGATTATCTTGAACAGATTGAACAGATTATCTTGAACAGATTATCTTGAACAGATTATCTTGAACAGATTATCTTGAACAGATTATCTTGAACAGATTATCTTGAACAGATTATCTTGAACAGATTATCTTGAACAGATTATCTTGAACAGATTATCTTGAACAGATTATCTTGAACAGATTATCTTGAACAGATTATCTTGAACAGATTATCTTGAACAGATTATCTTGAACAGATTATCTTGAACAGATTATCTTGAACAGATTATCTTGAACAGATTATCTTGAACAGATTATCTTGAACAGATTATCTTGAACAGATTATCTTGAACAGATTATCTTGAACAGATTATCTTGAACAGATTATCTTGAACAGATTATCTTGAACATATTATCTTGAACAGATTATCTTGAACAGATTATCTTGAACAGATTATCTTGAACAGATTATCTTGAACAGATTATCTTGAACAGATTATCTTGAACAGATTATCTTGAACAGATTATCTTGAACAGATTATCTTGAACAGATTATCTTGAACAGATTATCTTGAACAGATTATCTTGAACAGATTATCTTGAACAGATTATCTTGAACAGATTATCTTGAACAGATTATCTTGAACAGATTATCTTGAACAGATTATCTTGAACAGATTATCTTGAACAGATTATCTTGAACAGATTATCTTAAACAGATTGAACAGATTATCTTGAACAGATTATCTTGAACAGATTATCTTGAACAGATTATCTTGAACAGATTATCTTGAACAGATTATCTTGAACAGATTATCTTGAACAGATTATCTTGAACAGATTATCTTGAACAGATTATCTTGAACAGATTATCTTGAACAGATTATCTTGAACAGATTATCTTGAACAGATTATCTTGAACAGATTATCTTGAACAGATTATTTTGAACATAAATGATCACACAGATTTGACAACCTCGGTGGCGCAGTGGTAAGGTTCTTGCCACTGAACCGAGAGGTCCCGGGTTCGATCCCCGGTCGGGTCATGATGGAAAATGATCTTTTTCTGATTGGCCCGGGTCTTGGATGTTTATCTATATATGTATTTATTATAAAATATAGTATCGTTGAGTTAGTATCCCATAATACAAGTCTCGAACTTACTTTGGGGCTAGCTCAATCTGTGTGATTTGTCCCAATATATTTATTTATTTATTTATTTATAGCCATAATCATAGAACATCAGCGCAATAAGTGGTCAGTAGACAGCCACTGGGACCCTTTACTCCTACCACTACATCGTATGCGTCACATAGTAACTATAGCATTGTTTTGTAATTCTTCTATTACTGTAATTCTTCTAGGTTTTCTGGACGAGATGGAATATCGTCTTCTAGTGCACGCTATACAGGTGAAAGTGCAACAATGTCGGCATCGAGACAGCTTGGTGGCGCCATCTTCACCTGAGGTAAGTTAATCATGTCAATGGACTAGCTATGACCCGCGGGTTCGTTTCCATAGGACATATCGATATCTGGGAGAGTTTATTCTATGGAATAACGCGGTGCGATTCGCGTACGAGTTTTCTACGCTTGAAAAATTGCGCGTTAAGACAACTCTTCAGCTTTAGGGTGCTTGTCCACTAAAAAAGAAAGAAATAAAGTTTGTTGGCTAAATACAAACTGCGACACAATGGGTATGTTGTGACTCGACCTATAGATACTAAAGACAACCTATAAATACCAAATGATTCCTATACATAAATGGATGTCGCAATGGGTTCCAATATGGCCCACTACGGGTGTGCTGTGCTGCGAATGCGTTTGATATCTGACTTGACTGTAGTAGTAGAAGTACTTGGATATCGTACGAGGCGACTGAGGGACACACGGCAGCTGATAATCAACTATAGCATTCCCAAGGAGTCCTGACGTCAGGCAGGCGGCAGATTGTAAAATTACAACAGAATCTTAATTTTAAGGTTTATTTTTACGCTGACCCTCGGCTTCGCGATGTCTTAGCCCCTGACGCAAATGAGAATAAGCGGGATGGAACACTATGTGTTCGAATATAAGGCCTATTGTATGTATATATACCCAGGTCTGACAAAAATATATATTATGAATTATTATGGAAATGAGAGAGACAGAGAGAGAGCTGACAAAAATGTCAAAGACCGCTCGAAGTGGAAGGGAAAAGTAGGATCGCGGATATTGAGCTGGTTTTTAATGCGTAGTTTCTTCCTCAACCAGGAAAAAACGGGAATGCTCAGATAACAGTGATTAAGAGAGTTTCAATTACGTTCCTATTACATATGATTTTCAGACGCAACTCCGCGCAGTGTCGTGGTTACAGGGGAACGAAAGAGTTGCCGAGCACTTTCTGGAAAATTCTGACATTCAGAACTACAATTTCAATGACATTTTGATTTCGAGAGGTATGTATTAATATATCATACAATTCTCGTCCTTATATATCAGAACTAGCAGCAAGAAAAACAAAGGTTTTTCTTTCGAGTGGTAGAATTTCAAGTCATGTTCAATCTGAATTAAAATTGAGATGAAAAAGTTCTCAGATCAGTGAGACGTTCATAACCCACTATATACCTACACTCTATTCACAGTGAGACGCAGCTAGCCAATCACATTGCGGTGTGGTTGTCGTCGCGTCACAACTCCGCCTGTTATTGGTTGATTTGCGGTGTCGACCCACACTAAGCTCTGGTTCAATCACAGACTTTCGCTTCCTCGGGAAGCACTCTATCTATTGGTGAAAACCGCAATGCAAATCCGTGCAGTAGTTTTTGAGTTTATCGTGAACAGACAGTCGCAGTAGAGGACTTTGTTTTTGATATGTAAGAATGAGGATATTGGTTCAAATACTCTCATTTATTTCAAGGGGATGAGCCAAAAGGCATGTATATACTGGTGTCTGGTCTCCTGGAGGCGACATACGAGCCCCCAGACGGGGAAATGGATGAGGCTATACCCAATTACGAGTTCATGACTGATCTGAAGTTCAGTGAGCCGTGTCAGGACTACATCGTGTCTGGGAACGCTGTGGGGGTCCTCGGGGTAAGTTGGCTATCATAATGCGGTGTTCTCTCACACATCTGGGCTAGATCCCGTTTTCTTCACGGCCGTTGAGCGTCGAAGCCCAGGGTCAGCTTTCCTACTTTTTCGCCTCCACTTCGTACGATGTTGTTAGACCATTGAAACGCATATCATCATTGACGTCATCAAGCCAGCATTTCTTGGGTTCTTCCCTTCTGCCAGAACCAGGCCGGAGCGGCATAGACAGACATTTGCTATCAAGTTTGTTACCTCTTCACGCTTTATCCACCAATCTTCTTGAAATTGCATGTAGTTTGAAGTACAGTCGACCGCACATCAAGCTACCCTGCATGAACTTCTATGGCGCGGTAATAGCGGCGAGTTTGCAATGAATTTAGGTAGGTTGATGTGTTGTTGACTGTACAGACAAGGACATATACCTTTTGTTCCGGAAAAATCACTGTCCCCATAAGAAATGCACGCAAGCGAAGCCGCGGGGATAGGGCAGTTTCTGAAACATTGAACGTGCAGGTGCTGACAAACCGTCCGTATAACTACACGCTCCGATGCGACTCCGCCGTGCAGGCGTACCACATCACGATGCCGGTCATCAAGGAAGCCTTCAACCTCGCGCCTCATCCCATCATGGGGTAACTACTTATCATCAGCCATTTTGTAATTAATTAAATGTGTTTTTTTTATCTGAATGAAAATTATTTTATTTTTTTAATGTCCCAATGCTGAGACTCTGGCTGATCTGAAGTTGCACTGAACTGGTACTGCATCATGACATTTTAGTTTTTTTCCATATTTATAAAGATGGTAACTAAACATACGTATACTATTATTATAAAGAGGTAAGCGTTTGTGAGTTTGTATGTTTGAGGCGGGTAATCTCCGAAACTACCCAACCGATATCAAAAATTATTTCACCATTAGAAAGGTGCATTGTCTAAGATTGCTGTAGGCTATATTCTATCTCGATTTCCCACGTGAGCGAAGCCCCAGTCAACATCTAGTATTTTATAAAGATGTTTTACTAAACATGTTTAGTTATCATCTTTATGAAATTGTTATAAAATATAGTATCGTTAGTTAGTTAGTATCCCATAACACAAGTCTCGAACTTACTTTGGGGCTAGCTCAATCTGTGTGATTTGTCCTAATATATTTATATTTATCTAGGCTAGAAGCGGCGATGTGGCGTGAGATAGGTATTAAATTGTCTATGATGGTGTTGCCTTCTGTGCCGGCGTACCATGGTTGGTCTGTGGAGAGGCTCAGCATGAGGCTGGAGCACTCGTTTGTGCCATGTCTGAAGCCTTTTAAGGTATCTTCGATTGTGACAAATTTTATCCTCATTAATCTTAGCACCACCATTTATATTCATCAATACATATAATAAAACAGTAGAAAAAAAATCTGTACATTGCATATATTTGCCTAAAAACAAAATTAGACGATAGTCATATAGTAATCGAGTAAGGATTTGAAAAAAAAAATCTGTCTGTATGTCTATTTGTACCGCTAATCTCCGGAAGTATAGGACGGATTCAAATGAAACTTTTTTGTTGTATAGCTATTAAGCCTGGGCAACATATAGCGTATAAATGATTTTGAATACAAAATACATTGAATTCGAATATAGGTCAACACAACACACACAGTCTCCTAAACCGAAAACGGTGGCCACCAAAATCTTCATAGTAGACTGTGTCTACATTGTGCAATGGAAAACTATATTAGTTTGCAATAAATTCCTTTATCTAGTGTAGAATAATTTGTAAAGAGTATTTTTTAGTTTTCGCTAATAAACAAAAGGAATTGATAAAAATTTGATGGTGGCGCTAGTGTGCAGTTTTGTAACCATTTCGCAGGTATTCGTGGTTAATGAGTTGATGGAAGATATAATACTCCTGGACGGAATCTGCCAGGATATGGCTACTAGGGAAATTTTCCAACCGCCTTGTTACATACCCAGGTACAATAAAAAAATGCTCACCTTCGTATAAGATATATGTTAATTATTCCTAACTGACTGTTGGTAGCTGGCTCTTCCCGCGGTAGCTGGTTCGAATTTCATCAAAATTGGCTGAGCGGTTTAGACGTGAAGCCGTGACAGACAAACAGACATACTTTCGTATTTATAATATTAGTTTTGATGGAAATATGGATTTTAGAACCGTTCTAAATAATATAGTCTATTGGGAAGAGTAAGGTAGTTCTATCGAACCGCTCCCACCCGGCAAGATGACTTTCATTGAACATTGAGCTTTAAAGCTTCCCCAGTAGACATAATTTATACATTATTTACACATTTTGACAAGATCAGAGCGGACAGCGAGCTGTCCGCTAATTTCTTGTTAATGTAAAGTATATAAAGTTGACATTTTAATGAACATAATTTTACCGGTGTCGCATAAATCGAGCCGCAGCTAAGCAGCTTTTTTACAAAAAGCAACAAAGAAATGACGCCTTATCACTATTGTCTTGAAGAAAAGTTGTGTAATGATACGCGGGGCAGAGGCAGACGGTTCCGCCGTGGCCCATTCCGAACAGAAACCGAAATAAACCCCGCCCCTAAACGTGATGTCTGTGCACAATTCATTTTAACTGTGCACAAATTGATGCACAATCCTTCTCTATATTATTTGGTGATCCTCAAAGTCAAAGAATTGATTCAGAAATTAGACCTTCAAAGGCATTTTCTCACTTCAAATTCTAAATTAAGTAATATTTATCAAAGCTACAAACTACTAGCATCTCGGAGCCTCATATTTAATCTGTGTCAGGACCGCCCATCGACTCATCTTCCCGAAGTCTTCCCAACTGATGGTGTCCAACAGCTGTCCGGAGACGAAGCTCCTGATTGTGCCAGCTAAGGATACTGATGAACTGGACATCATGGAGGACGAGGTCGATGACCTACAGTGCGAACTGGTCAGAAAATAAATAAATATATTTGGACAAATTAAGTTCGAGACTTGTGTTATGGGATACTAACTCGACGATACAATATTATATAACATAACATATAAATATATAGATAAATCAGACACAGATCAATCCGAAAAATATCAATTTCCACCGGTGATCGAACCTGAGACCTCCAGTGTCAGTCCGGAATGATGACTATTGCTATTTGTACTATAGCTATTTTTTGCTGAAAAATTTATTTGAGTGATAAAAGTGTTAGGACTTGGTTATTAGGAATGTAATAGAGATAATGGTAGCAAGGATTTGGGGCGTTTCCTGGGCGGTTTTCTGGGCGAGTTCCCTCGTTGAGAGCTGATCCTAGGATCAGGTCGTGCTTATCATATGCATAATCAGGGTGAGCCCCGCGTCCGCTTTCCTACTTTTTCAAAATAATTTTTCATTTCATTTTTTCTGAAATTAGTCCTATATTCTAAATTAAATGATATGTACCAAAGCTACAAACTACTAGCATTTCGGAACGACCACTGCTAAGAAGAAATGCCGAAACTCATTCAAACAGTGTTGGTCCCTATCATGCCAGAAGGGCTTACGATTTTTTTTTTAATATAAATTTATGTATCATATTTATCAGTAGTATAACAATGTAAGTACATTCGTCCTACTAATATTATAAATGCGATAGTTTGTGAGGATGTATGTGTGCATGTATGTTTGTTACTCTTTTACGCAAAATCTACTGGACCGATTGTTACACGGTAAAAAATAACCTGGAATATACACGAGGTATTTTTTATCCCGAAATTCCCAGGGGAGCAAAGTCCCGGGGCGCAGTTAGTTCTTATATAATATTTGTAGATATCGAACGCATCGTCCCGCTGCCTCTACCATCGTGTTGCACACAAGTTGTCCAACGAATCAACCCGCGTGAGGGACAGGCGTGGCCGGAAGCGAAGGCGGGGGACACGACGGGTCAACTACAGGGAATCTGTGTGGGGGAAAGCACGTGAGTGTGAATAAAATGTTATGGGTCCTATATACCTTATAGCGAAAATTTTTTGCCGAACTTTGACCACTAAATAAATTGTTACTTAATGCTTTACGTGCCATATTTTTGGCGAAGCATATAAAGTAAAATTACATATATTTAACACCTACGTTTTTGTAAATAAATTTATTTCATACATTGCTGGTTGTTCATTGCGGTAAATAAAAGACTTGACCTTATCCACAGATATGAGAACATTACATTGAAGTTCTTAAATACATGCATGTATTTGGTTTGACTAGATGACTATCCTATTTATGTGGATTTAACAAGTACTTCTACGGAGTACCTACCTACTAATTCCATGCCTATTTATTTATTTGACAGAAAATACAAGCGACAGAGAATTGTCAGCTGCTGTCTCGCGGTACTACAAGGGTAGCACTGCAGATATGGTATGATTTGCTTGATTAAAATTAACGTTGGGAAATAATGACTTCATCAAAAAGTAATTTTCATTTCGATGTTTCATATCTGCAATGTAGACAAATACATCAAGTAATACAATACTAGTATAGTTAAAGAGTTAAAAATTTACTTTTGTAGCATATTTAATGTACGTTTGCAATATTAAAATTTCGTTCATTTCCTGTGATGCATATTAGTATTCTATGAATAAATTAAATTATATTTAATTATATTGCGAAATTTAAAATATTCTATTTATAATAAATGAGGACGCTGTGCGCTCTTGGCTGGCAACCAATCTAATCTCAACCGTTCTATTTGGTATTGCAATGGTAAATTTGTTATTTCCGTTTTCTACTCTCTATATTATAATTGCTAACACTAGTGTCAGATTTTCTTAAAGTCGCCCAAAGGCAATGACAAACTAGGTACACCATTAATAGTGTCAAGAAAGTTATTTTGTGTGTTTCATTCCACGTAATGGCCACGACCACACCATGACCCTCAGCCATGAAGAAATAACGACTATGAAAGGCATCCGACACGACTTTTAAATACTAGTGAATTAACTGTCTCCTCACGATGTTTTTCCATCACCGGAAGCAACTCTTTATTTACAGACAGAGTGTAGGGTAACTACAGTCTGTCTGTATTATGATTTCCTATTTATTACAGTAATGTTTGGTGCCTACTTCTAATGAAACATCTATTTCGGTTACAGTTCGAACCACAAGCGGGTTCCACAAAAAGGAGTGAGTATTTTTAACTTGTTATTCATAAAAAAGTTAAAAGAATTATTTAAGCTATAACATATTTTAGCTAAAAATATATGTTCTTTATTTTTTTTTATGAATAACGGGTTTTATCGCATTATTAGCGATTTTTGCAGTTTGCGAAATTGGATGGATCCAAATTAATTTAACCACATATTATTTTTGATTCTTTGTTGTTTTACAGATAATAATAACATGATCAGTACGTTCTCTCCCGAGATGTCGATGCGGCAGCTGCGTTCTGAACAAGAGGCAAGTTAATACTAATAAAAATACAACCAACTTTAGCATTAGTTTATGTATATAGATAATAATGAGATGAAAACATTTTGGAATCAAACGGGAATTGAACCCAGGTCCCTGTCTATCCGGGACTGTGCTTTCCTTACCTACCTTAATGAACCGCAAGCGTGCATTGTGTGACGGATAGTATGTGAAGCTTTGTAGAATGTTGTATCCCCTAAAACCTTGAAAATTACTTCCCTCTCTGATAGTAATCATGGCGGCGCCTATCATTTGAATAGAATATGGCGAGCCAAGGCGTTATAAACATATTTTTTTTATTATTTCAGATCTACAACACTATGTTTACCAAGAACAAGCGACACTCGATGGAAAGGATAAACGATATTCTGGAACTAGACGAACCAGAATAGAAAAATTAAATATATATGTATTTGTTATAGAAAATATACATATTGTTGAGTTGCGCAGAAAATCTTTGAAGATTGCCAAGCCTATGCCAATATATAGCATAGGTTTTATTTAAAGGATACCTGTAGGATCTTGTCTGAGTATATATTATAAATAATTATACTCGGTATTTGATAAAAATTGTTTATTTAGGGTTGGTAAATCACGAGCAATATACATTTAAAATACCAACAGCTAAAAATGGTGGATGACAGCATTTGTTTTTAAAGAAAAGAAACATCGCGCAGGCGCGAGCTCGTCGTCACAGAGCATGCGCGTAGACAATACCTATGTAATTTAATTCAATTCTTGTGAGGAAAGCTTTTAGCCTAAAAATATCAATTTTCTCGATGGTTTTATTTAGGCAAGAATATATTTTTTATAGTATCATATACACTGTATAAATGCGTAATTTCTATGACTAGTATATGGATTGAAAGAGCGATATCAATGGAACTTTATAAATAACTTTGTTTATATGGTATGTACAATTTTGATTAAATCGTAACTTACCCTACAGATTTTTCTGTTGTTTTGTTATTTAACATTTTTAAGGTGACTTGATAGTGTAAAAATAAAATATTTACAATTCAATTAAAATCATTTATTTAAAAATAACTAGAAGAAAAATAATAACTATAAAAAATATGGTCCCTTGTACATGTTTATAAGATGACCACTTGAAAATGAATGTTTATTTTGGGAATGTGAACAAATGCTATTGTTATTCTCGCTCGTTAGCACCAAATAAATGTAGTTATATCATAAAACTTTCAAATAAATCCAACAGATTATAATATTCAAAACAATTTAAAACAATTTCAATTCAAAACTTAATGTTTAAATTATTGCTAGTCCAATTAAAATTTAAGTACAAAATTTTAACAATTATATAACTTTTATGCCAGTATTTATAGCTGTTTAGTTAAAAAAAACATTACTCATTATTTTTCAATGTTATAATAATAAGCTTTCTGGAAACTTATTTCACTGAAGTCCTATCAAGTAACTACAATATACAATTATTATGTATGTATTTATAGTAGAAAGCTATATTTTTATGTTAGTACTTAATAAATGTATTTATGTAATAAAAAGAAAATAATTGAGTGTTTAACAACAGTCCAATCATTTCTATAGCAATAAAATCCAAGGTTAGTTGAGAAATAAGTTGCCAGTATTATAGTTACTAACAATAAGTTAACTTCTCACCTTACAATGTACAATATCACTTACAAGCAATCTGGTAAATTGCAATAAAGCAGGCATGAAGTGTATATCAGGTGTTTATTTTAATTAATTGCAAATTACGGGACGGAATTTGAATATTCGCCATGATCTAATTAAGCCTCCCCTGAATTTGCACATTATTTTCAGAAAAATAAGAGCTATTTATTACATAATAATTTTGATAAGGCCTTGCAAAGTTTTTTACTGAACACAATGGAGATGACTCAAATTTAATTCGAGCTAATGTTTGCAATTTGAATGACATCATCATAATAATTATGGATTTTGCCACTGATTTTCAGTGTGCAGTAAAAAAAGTATGACAAAATGCGTGTCCTACGTATAGTAGGTTTGTGTGTACAACTGCTTTAATTTCTGTAATTTCAAACTTTACAATGGAGTCGCCAGCTTTATTTAAAAAAATTTTTCGATTTCCAAATCTTAAAATACCTATTTTGCTACAACACCTGATGTACACCAGTTGATGATATGCCTCTAATCCGATTATAAAATGTCTACTTCCTGGGCTGTTGGATGTTAACGTTCGGCCTTATATTGACATGTACTGGAGGCTTTGGACTATGGGCCACCTGAGCAGCCTCGGGTGTAAAGTCTGCATTGCCTCGGTTTGGAGCACCAGATATAGACACAGGGTTCGATGGGACTGGAGACGGTCCGGAGAGGCCAGTCAGGTCCTCATTCGCTGGTTCTTTGCCAGTTTCTTTAGAGTGAGGTGTCTTGTTTTGTGTGATTCTCATACCACCGGCTTTCACTGTAGAAACAGGTTTATATCAGCACAAATTAAATTCTTCATTACGATTTAGCAAATTTTTAAATATTTGTTTTGATATTAGACTCTATTCAGTATATTAAAACAGCTGTAGGGCACATTGAGTATGATTACACCATAAGATTGCACAATATGTTAGTAACCGTTAGATTACATGCTCCAAGTAGGTATCTATTATAGTTTATGGTGCAATATCACTGAAAATATGTTAAGTTAGATACTACAGAACATATCAATTACAAACAAATATTTCCTCTTTAAAAATTAATATCAATACGATGTTCCGACATATCATACCTGAAGATTAGATAAAAAGTCCAATTTCAAAAAATGCACTGAAGGTGTGACAACTTTTTATCATATTAATATATTGTTTGACCTCGAGGCTTTGTTTTAATTATAGGTGCGTGTACTACTCCACCAAAACAATTAGGCGCATGACAGGAATGCGGTTTCGGCGCCCGTACCTCGTCTCACCTCCCCGCGCTCTCCCTAGTGACGCGCAGTCGTGTACTCGCGCTCTGCAGTTACACCACGTGCTTTCGCGCCTCCTAAAATTTTCGTTGTCAGTTGGGTTTTTGTTGAGTTTGTGTTGTTAATTTTTGTTAAATAATTGTTATTAATTCATTCTGTGTTGTTTAAAAGTCCCGTGTTGTTTTTGTTGTTGATATTTTTTGTTAACCTCATAATGGGTAGGAAAAAAACTATCCGTGGGTCCGAAAGGACAATGATATTAAAAGTATTACATTTTTTTGAGGAAGAAAAGTTGCATGGAATAGCTATTCCAATATCTCAAGTGGAAAAGCGAGTGTGTACGGCTACTGGCATTAGTCGACGCACATTGGCCAGAATAAAAAACGAGGAAAAAGAAGTTTTGGAGAAACTAAGGCTTTCACCACAGCCGGGTACGTCAAGCGAAGCCCCAACAGAGACAGTCAAATTACCCACTCCAGGGAAAAAGCGAAAACAAAAGAAAAAGCTGGAAATTGATGACTTCATGATTTGTGCAATTAAAACAAAAATTGAAAGCTTTTATGACGTGTACAAAGAAGTGCCTACATTGAAAAAAATTTTAAACGTTGTTAAGAGAGATCTTAACTTTCCTGGTCAAAGAGAGACCCTGCGAAAAATTATAACAGAAAGTTTGGGATTTAAATTCAAAAAGTGCTCCAAAAAACGAGACGTGCTCATAGAAAGACCTGAAATAGCAGCGTGGCGTGCACGTTACTTAAGAAGATTAAAAGAAAACGACGACTTGGGCCCGGAAAAAAAACCTGTTATTTTTACCGATGAAACATGGGTCCACTCGCATTACACTGTCAACAAGTGTTGGCAAAGTCAAACGGTCCCAGGCATAAGAAAAAACGATAGTGCTGGCCAACGCTGGATAATCGTTCACGCAGGTAATACCCAATGAGCTGTCTTATTAGGGTTCCATATAATTAATATTTCTGCACGTACGTGATATTCTACTTTAATAATTTAACTATTGTTCATGTCACTACACTGTTTATTAATGTTTATATCTTTGTATTTCAGGAGGAGAGACTGGGTTCGTCGAAGGTGCAGACTTATTATACAAATGTAAAAGTAGTAAAGGGGATTACCACGACGAAATGGACACAGAAAACTACACGAAATGGTTAACCGAAAAACTAATTCCAAATTTGCCACCTAACAGTATTGTTGTCATAGACAACGCGCCCTACCACAGCAAGCAATTAAATAAGCCTCCTACTATGGCCGCTCGTAAACAAGACATGCAGAATTGGCTGAGCGAGAGAAACATTACGTTTGACCCGCGAATGACAAAGGCTGAGTTGAATTATATTATAATTCGCAACCGACCGGAAAAAGAATATTTAGTGGACAAACTTTTAGAGGAGAGCGGTCACGAAGTCCTCAGACTTCCACCATATCAATGTGACCTCAATCCTATTGAGTACATTTGGAACCTGGTCAAACAAAGAGTCGCCGACAAGAATGTCGATCAGTCAGAGAGACAAATCGAAAAACTAGCCAGGGAAGCCATACAATCAATAACGCAAGACGATTGGAAAAAAGAAATTAATCACGTGGACCGGTTACGGAAGGCGTACTGGGAAAAGCAAGGTTTAGAAGACGCAAGAGAGTTAGTCATAAATGTAAATGACGACAGCGATGACAGTGATTTGGAATCACATTCAGATTTTGAAAGAATGTCAGGGATTGAAGAATTAGATTCTGATTAGAACAATTTTTCAAATTATTCCAATAAATAAAGTACATTTAATCAATTAGGAGTTTTATTATTTCCTTTGCACACACAGTTCTCTGTTCCCAAAATAAATAAAGTATAGTTATAATATACACATACTAAGTTGTATTCACAATAGTTACTTACCAGTTTCATACTAGGTATCAGCGAGTCTCGAATATTCCCCTCCCTAGCTACAGTGACGCCATGTTTGCCATGTGCCTAATTGTTTTGGTGGAGTAGTAATATGAGATTTAACACGTAAATAAGCGTGGCGGCATTATACCAAGGTCGCATTGTGAACAATCAACGTACCTATATGTTTTATACCTACAGTGGAAAAAGAATTGTTTAAACTGGTACAATATAAATACTAAAAAGCTGATATTACGTTATATTGATTTCGGTAGTCTATTTCCATATGGTAGCGATAATTTTTCAAGGTAAAACAACAGGATTTAATATTTTATGTCTAATTAATTCATGTAAACAAAGAACTTTGTATAAGCACTTACCTGCTGGAGGATGCCCAGCCTTCAGTTGGGACGTTTCTTCAGTAGACGACATGGTTAATTGACGAGCCGAAAAAGATACTAATAATTATCATACACAATACTGATACTGTAGACGAATTTTAGGGTAAATAAATTTAAATCGACGACGTGTAAGCTGCGACGATGACACGGGCGCATCAAAATGTCAAAAAATGAAACGGGTGTTTTTATATGTCGTGTAGGTACTAGGATGGTATTCGAGCTAGTATTTTGTAACAGGTTTTTCAAGTTATTTATTTTATTAATTATAAAGTAAAGGATAGGTACTAAATTGTGAATTTTAAGTATTAATGTTTTCAGAAGAATAATTTTGTAGGTAAAAAATCAAAAATAAATGCCCAAATACGCTTACGCCATCTGTTATCGAGCGGCAAAACTAAAATTATTTACATACTTTTTGTTAAAATACTTTATTTTTAATTATGTAAATAGATGGCCACCTACGTATTTACAACATGAAACATCATGCCAGCTCCAACTGTCGCCGAATTCAGACAAATACCGACGCGAATGCGTGAATATTGCATACCTAGAATGAGTGCTTTTATTTGCCGCAATGAAAAACCAGCATTGTATACCGAACCGCCAAAGTTTGGTAAACTGTTCGACGACAGTGTGGAGCCAGCGTTACAGTACATTTTTAACCCCCGACGCAAAAACCCTTCTTCGGTGTTATAAGTTTGACCGCTAAGTGTGTCTGTATAGACAGACAAACCGCGCATTAGATGCGGTTTTTTTATGTCTTAGATATGTCTGAACAAAATCTGTTCAGCCGTTAAAAACTTGTAGCGAAATGAATATTGAAAGTTGGGGGAAAGTTTTTTAATTTGTCCAACAAAGAAACTTGTTACAAAAAGGGTTAACATAAAACGAAGATTTATTTCCAAGCCTTTATTTTCGATCTCCTCACCGGCACAACCACATCTGAATCATCTTTTCCCGCCTTCAACATATCTCTTTGGATTTCAACAATGGTTCTTAAAAAAAAGTTGATGACTTGACTGGAGGTTCCATCACGAAGTCTGGAGAAGTCTTTGCGAGTTGGAAGACATCGCCCGCAGACCATAACGGTCTGGTGGGTTAGGGAAGCGGTGAGGCGTTTCAGAATGTCAATTTTCTTGGTCGCCGCTAGAGGGCGTAGGCGAGTCACAAAGCGGAGTAGGTACTCTAGTAACATTGCGACTTCCTGTAAAAAAATGGTGAATTAGGTATATACGCACCCAATGAAGTATATTAAAAAATTCTGAAAATTTATATAAAAACATCCATCTTTTTTTTATCATATATTGGTGAAATATTTTTCGAAATCGCGTTCACTAGTTCCGAAAATTATGTATTCACACAAACTTACCTTTAGTAATATTCTTTATAATATTACTTTAGATGTAAAAGTGTAGAGACATAAATTATTTATAATAGCATAGTTAATAGTATGGAGAAGGACATTCGGTACTTTTCATTCCGGGAAAAAATATTTTTTCCGAGGACAATAAAAGCTAGTAATCCAGTAATCCAGTAACCCACCGTGCTGAGAGACAGCAGACAGCTGTGGACGTCGCGGCCCCTGGCCACGATGAGACTGAGGTCGTCGCGGCCGAGCGCGGGCGCGCGCAGCCCCTCCAGCCACGCGCTCAGCAGCCCGCTCAGCACCACGGGGTCCTCCTGCAACCACACGCTAGTCGTTTGCAGCTTTGGTAAATATTCAATTAGAATATGACGTGAAAAAGTGCCTGTGAAGGCTTAATTTTGAATCAATAATTTGATTTTGATTGAGCAAGACTATACCACGTGTCAGCTCTGATACTCCTTAGCGAAACATGAAGCTCACTCAATCTATTTAAGACATACATCTATTTGTATCAAGCGAATAAACATTTCATTCGTTCATATATCAAAAAAAAGAGAAAAACGTAGATAATAAATAACTTTTTATTGCACCATAAACAAATGAATGCAAGAATACAATTTTAGAAAAGATTGATGTTCAAAGGCAGCCATTATCACTAATGTGATGTACTTACCTAACCTACTTCTAAATTTAAATAATTCGATCAGATTTTTTTTTTATCTTGCACAAAATACAATTTGTAAAAGTACAATGTCAAACGAAAAATTATAATTATTTACAAATTTTCACTTCTCAAATGAAATACTTACTTCTTCGTCAATTCTATCTATAGCTTCCCTTCTCTGGTTGATGTCGGTACGAAGTTGTTTAATGTACTTCTGTCGTTCTTCCGGAAGACTGTTGTGGTCCACCACAAATGCCTGGAAATATGTCGTATATTTCATATAATTATAAATAGTTACGAACACAAAACAGATTGAGCTAACCCCAATTTCTACTCAATTAATTATATGTACTTAATTATTTTTAAACAGATTCTGGTAAATCAGTAAAATGTCAGTGAGGTTTCACGGATAAAAGTTTTTTTGTAATTTTTAATTTTATAGTATTATCACCGTTTTTAAACTATTTCAAGGTCATGAGTGATCTCTCAAAGGAGACACTGGAGACAGAAACTCATTAAGTGCTGCTGGTATGTCACCTCATAAATCTGAATCGCGGGAATATTCCCATTCCCGGTACAGGAATTCCCAGTGATCCTGCTGACGGTCTCCAGGTTCCTGTCGATATCTTCTTCCACTGGATCTCTCCATTCCAACAATGGTAAGGTTGGTACGTGATCTGGAACTAAGGGGATTTTTAAATACTATTCAGAAATGATGTTGCACTGGCAGCCAACAAAAAAAAAAGATTTTGTATTCCTTATTTTAAAGTATTTTTTACAGATGAGTTTGCCGCTTCGGTATGTAAAAGTGTTTTTGTGTGTGTGTGTGTGTGTGTGTGTGATGAGTTGACAAAATATTATTGATAAAATTATAATTTGTATTTTCTTATACTGATAACGGTCGGTTAATAGGGCTGTTCCATAAGGGTTCCAAGCTTTATTGGTCTTCGCCGAGTTAACACGCTAAGAAGAAGTTATATTGTAAATTTACCCTCAGAAGGTGTATCAGGTGTGGTCGGATCAGGCTTCCTGGTCTGCTTCAGCCTGTGCACGAGGAAGCTCTTGTAGAAGGGGCGGCTCCTCACTCGGAAGTCGAGCCCCGCGCTGCGGCTGCAGCCGCATAGTTTGAGCAGGCGCTCACAGATGCAGTATATTATCTGGTACAGGTGGAGTCGGGAGTTTTACCTATACTGTCTAAACCACAGAGGTATTCGGTCTGAACTACTGATGAATTTACATGCTTTGTTTGCTCGTGGGCTCCTGGCATGGATAGACTGGATATCAGTGTATGCAAGACACGCAGGTTGTATTTATAAGGGATGAAATATATTAATTATCCATCCACAATGAAAAGACTTTACAACCGGCCGCCTATCTGACGTTAACACTCCTTGGGAATGCTATTGTTACCTATCAGTTGCCAAGGGCCTTGTACGACATCCACGGGAGGATATGGAGTGGTCTTAATCTAGGGCGGAGCCACACGCCTTTAGTTGGTCTTTATCACGCCAGGGCTTACCATTATTATTGTTTCTTATGCCGGCTCCACACCGTCGTTGAACAGTTTGCCAAACCTTGGCGCATTCGATATACATCGCTGGTTTTTCATTGTGATAAATAAAATCATCATTAGTTCTAACTACGCAATGTTTACGCATTCGCGACGGCATATGTGTCTGGAGCTGGCATTAATGTTATAATCGTGATCGTGTGCTGATAGGAAAACACGTGTTAGTTCAAGTATGAAGATTAATAGTATAACAAAGTAGGTATATAGGTCGAAAAGTATACAAAACAAAATGTTATTTGTGCTCGGGTGCCAATAGAAAAACGTGTGTATTTCTCAAATTTGTCAAGAACGGAGAGTAGTGTGCACCCTGGGCAGCAGACGGAAGGCGCGCTCGTGCAGGCCGTGCAGCACGGCGCGCTGCCGGTGCACGAGCTGCCGCAGCGTGAACTCCGCGCTCCTCGGCTGCTTCGACAGCATCAGCGCTTCTCTACAACACGCCATTGACAACTCTAATCTGATACTTTCCGTGTGTTTCTAAAATTTGGGACTTGTTTGATAGTGGGCACATGTGAATCAAAAAGAATATTAAATCTACCTTAATAAGAACAAAAGTAAACGTGTGCGAGGCACCTGTTATTTTATTACACTGCAAAGCACCAGCATTGCTCAAGTAAAAACTTAATAAATTATACACCTAAATCATGCCTAAACCTAAACTACCTATCGATTGGTGAAAAACGCATGAAATCCGTGCAGTAGTTTTTGAGTTTATCGCAAACAGACAGACGCAGCAGAGGACTTTGTTTTACCATGTTTCGATCCCGATTCAAATTTTTATTAGTTAAGCCAGCTCAATAGCGTCACCATTTTTATAAATTTCTTTTAATTTATACCGGAATAAATACTATATATGTTTACCATTACACATTTTAATATTATAGTTGTTTCTTAGTTACATAGGTTTATGTAACTTCCTATCGGCTATCGGCTATGCGTTGTCTGTCAGTCAGCTACGATAATTTATATTGATAAATGATAAATTAGTAAGTATTGTTCCATCATTATTAAGTATGCAGAATTCTTCAACTCACTTGGAGCTAAACATAACAGTCTGCGGCAGTAGGTAATGTTCGAACTGCTGCACACACAGGATCTGTCCAGACGTCTGCACAGACTTCGGCCTCTTCTTCCTGACGAGGCGGATGGCGTCATTAGCGCGGATCCTGAGGGAGTACACCAGGTAGCAGGCGATCAGCACGCCTGTGCGCCCCAGACCTGGAAGGTAGACGTTTGATACTTTGATACCATAACCAATTGTATTGTTACGAACTAGGGGTCTGGTGGACTAGTTCTCTTGTAGACTTTATTACGTACACCAAATTAATCGGTGTTATTGTTTAAAATTCTTGCGGTATTTTATATACATATTTGTTTTTTCGGAACAGCATTTTTAATGTTTGACCTACACTACACCTCGCGTGGGGGACAATCAAATAAACTGGTAAATAGGAGATTGTTGGTATTGTAGGCCTAATTCTACTAAGGACGAGGTGATGAATTCGGAATTTATTTCACGTACATACAAAGTGCATAATTATACACCACCTACAAGAGCATAGCTCTTTAATAAGAAGAAGACAAAGTGCATAAAGCGAGTAAGGGACGAAGCAGATGTCGAACAAGATGGCTGAGTATCCGTCGCGAAAGACGTGAGCGTGTGGTCCAACCCTAGAATAGGATCACTCCATAACCTTCTGTTAATGTCGTGTGAGGCGACTAAGGGATAAATATCTTACGCTGATGAAACGTGACTTCATTCGTGGTACGGTATCTATCGATCGCATTGTTGGGGAACATTAGACAACCACGAGCATATTAACCTGCATGGCAGTGTATGGCCACCCGCCCTTCTTGCAAAGCGAAGGACAAGACCTTCGCCATGTCCAGCAGCCCGCAGAGGCTCGCCTCGCCGTAGTCCGGCCACGCGAAGTTGTAGTAGTATACTGGAATGTAAACGATTTCAATATCATTGGGTATTAAGTTATATTTTATTTATATGTACCTATGTTAGTGTGTAGGGTATATACTAAATGGACCTATGTAATTCTTGTTGCCTAAAATAAATAAATTGGAGCTGCCAAAATAATAAAAAATAATAATAAAATAATTGCTAAAATAAAAAAATAATAAAAAGTCTCGTTTTCTCGGTTGCTTTTACTTAACGTAACTAACTTAACTTTACATAGCTTAGCATCAGGTAACAGCTCATTTTCATAAAACATCATTTAGTGGATACGGTGACGTGATATCGTACAAAGCTTACACTTCATAGCTTAGCTGATTAATAGCTTATTTCTATTGGTGATGCACCCTTACTATCATTAGCCATGAAGATGTCGGGGTCGTATGTGAACCCGGAGCGAGTGAGCGGGGGCCCGCAGCTCGCGTGCTCGCCCGGGGTCTGCAGGTTTATGATAGTCCGGATGCCCCAGCTGAAAGTAGTATACTTTATTATTTCATCATCATCATCATCATCAGCCTACCCTTATCCCACTCTATGTGTGGTCGGTACAGCATGTCAGTCTCCTCCACTTCTCCCTGCCTGATGTTAACCGATCTGTTAATTCCTTTTTAGCCATATCCTGTATAGTATATACTTTATTACTTCAAACGAACTAATTACGAAGTACGAAGATATTTATCGGGATATTTATATTTATAAGAAACTTAATACCTTAACAGTAATCTTCAGGTGAAGTACGAAAAGGAAAAATTTCGTTGGTATTAGTACACTAGTTTTTTTAATGAAAGTTGAACATGCAATATAATACTGAGCAAATTGTGAGAAGGTTGATATTCAAAAAGCCAATCACGAGTCTGCATAAGAATTTATTAGTTCCTTCTTAAATAAACAAACAGACAGACAGTTCAATGCCACTGAAGTCACTACACAACGATCGTCACATAACATTAGTTGATATTACCTATGGAACTGCTGTATGATGTTCCTGGCCGCGATACTGGCGGTGCTGGGCCGCGCCATCGCCAAGATGTCATCCGTGATCCTGCACGAAACACCACATGTTACACAACTTATGGCCACCTAAGGGCGCTATGCATAAACTCTACATCGACGCCCACACCGGACGAGGGGGCTACCATGAAACACGAAACATGTAGCAAGTCATTTTGTTTAGATACGTTAACTCTTTTACACTTTTACACGTTGCGTACCCGATATGGGAAAACGTGGACAGCACGTGGACGTTAGTAACGTGCTAGGGCTCATGCGCAAAACGTCTCTTTTGCAAAATGTCGCTTGGTCGCAAAACGTCTCTTTCAAAAAGTTTTAGTCTAAGTCCCTGGCGTGACATTTTGCGAAAGAGACAATCTGCGAAAGAGACGTTTTGCGAACAAGCGACATTTTGCGAATGAGACGTTTTGCGCATGAGCCCGTGCTAGGTACGTGTTTGTATGTTTGTCAGATGTTTTACTTCCTGTAGCCCTCTCAGAATGCAAGATGCTAGTGCCACAGATTATACAAAATCTAAAACGTAGTACAAACCTTACTTTAAATCAATTATTTTAAAACGGAGCAGTGAGTGAGTTAGAGTTTAAAATATTATAAAGCACAAATAAAATACAACTGAAAATAAATAAACGAAATATGTAATTCCTAAGCTTTTGTACTTAATATGATATATATTTTTTAAAAAATGTATTTGTTATATAATTTATTTTATTTACATTCCAAAAATAATTCATGGTGGTCCACCAATAATTATTGTTAACACCGCATAATCAAAAAACAAATCAACGGGGCTAGTAATATGTATTGTGCAGTTGCAGTGACTGGTAGTAACAGCAGCGTCTCTATTTTATTTCAAAATATTTTTTCCATAATCACAATCAAATTAATAAATAAATATAAATAGTTGCTTTTCGTTTATGCTATAAAATAGAAAATCCTTAAAACTCAGGAGTCAACATTCGCCCGTTAAAAAACTGCATCTGTTGTCACTAGATGGCGCCGACCGATATTGAATCGCGCTATGGTTTGACGCAATGCAAACAGCTATACTTTAGACCATATTAATGTTCTATCTTCTTCTTCTTATCGAGAATTTTTGACGCTGAATTCCCAGGAGTATCCTGAACTTCAGCACGCAACACATTACTACGTAAAGAAACAAAAGTAAAGCATTACTATATTATAGTTATCATTTGGTGGAAGCGGTGGTGGTGTAATGGTTAAGACGGGAATGGTTAAGGCCTGTGGATCGAAAGGTCTCAGGTTCGAATCCTACTCGTGCCACATGAGTTTGTATAACAATCTGACTCATGTATTTATATATATTTCATCGACCACCACATCGTGAAGAAACCTGCACACTGGTCGATTATTAACTTGTGTGTGAAACGGAGAAGGCAATGGCAAACCACTCCATTACTAATACCAAGAAAATTGTTGTGTGTGTTTAAATCCACGTAATGACCACAACCCTCAGCCATGAGGAATACGACTATGAAGAAGAAGTTATCATTTCCTGAATTTTTCTTTTTTAGTGGACTACTAATCCACTTTCTTTCATTATTCACATATCCATGGTCCGTGAATATTATAAATGTGAAAGTAAGATTGTTTGTTTGTTACCTCATCACGCTCTGTCTATTCAACCAATTCTTGAAATTTGATGTATAAAGCGGGACAAGGCGCAGGGTACAATACATCACGGAAAAATAACTGTTCCCGTGGGAAATTTACGCGAGTGAAGCCGTGGGCAACAGCTAGTCTTATACATATATATATATAGTTTCATGCGACAATACAATTCTTGTAATATATTCTACCAGGCATTCCACATAAAAAATCAGCTCACATGCAACTGCATACAATAATTAGGAGCCGACATCGGAAAAGAAATGTTATTACGATTATAATAAGGGTGGGAGTCACGCGATCGGGGGGTTAGTATATTTTATTCAAGGGGTTGTAGACAGTGGAATGATTACACGAATGACATTATCTAATGGTACCTTTTTCTACCTACGATTGATCGATTAGGGGTGGAAGTAAACTGTTTTTTTAAGATCCCAAAAAAGATAAGATTATCTTTCTCATCTTCGCATGTGCTTAGTTACATTCGGAGCTGTGACGCCCCAAAGCCCAGGTTTAGCTATTAAATTTGGAAGATTTGACTATGATTTTATATACAGTTTGACGTCGACCCTCTTTGAGAATGCTTTTGTTTCCTATCAGCTGTATAGTTTTGTGTCAAATATATACATAACATAATTCAGTACACAGTAACAGCTTTTAAGTTTTGTGTCCCTTAGTCGTCTCGTACGACATCCACGGGAGGATATGGAGTGGTCTTATTCTAAGGCCGAATCACACGCCCGAAATGTTCGTAGTCCGTCCGGAAACTTAAAAAAAAATCCGAGTTTTCTTATGTCATTTTCGGTTGTGAAAAATAGTCTCCAAACTCGACCAAAACATATGACTATATGTCGTATATTATGCGCAAACAATTTGGCAAGAACGACAAACAATAAAAAGAATCTTTTTCTCTCTCTCTCTTATCTGAGTGTTATCCCGGATTCTTCCCATAAAGACGGGTCGGCCCAGGGTCCTTAGTAATAACGGCACCTAAATGCCCGATGGAAATTAGTATAGATGCTCTATGCATATCGGCTATCTCTTTAACGTTTAGTTTATATTTAGTAGATTTAAGCCTTCACTATGGTACAGTCAACAGCACGCCAAGTTACCCCGCATGAACCTCTATGGCGAGTTTGCAATGAATTTGGGTATGTTGATGTGCTGTTGGCTGTACTTTAAATAAATAAAATCTCTCCTTATTGTACTGCTGCAAACTTGCAGTCGGCTACAATACTGCAAAATGCAATTAAGTAAAAGGACGGTAAATCGTTGGAGGTCACGTGACTATAGCAATTGGAGGTTAAAGGAATATTGCCAACCAAATGTCCTTGTTTTAAGAAGCTTTTTACTATATAAAAAAGTGGTAGTAAAACAATTTAGAATTAATGAAGTTTGCTGCAATGTGTTCTTAATGATTGTTTTTATTACATTGTTCATTTCAGAGTTTTTTTTGCCGCATTTAAGCGATGTATTAATCCCTGATACTAACTTACCTAAGCAGTGCATAATATTAATATCTCGGGTTCTAAGCAACATATGAAACCTACCAGATTTTAAGTTAGTACACCTGCTACACAACTGTGAAAAGCGCATTAAATTCGGTACATTAGATTTTGCGTGATGCGCGAACAAACATTTCAAATAACAATTGTTTTGTCTACTAAGTATTAGTCCTATAAAGAGCCACCATTTTTATTTATATCTGTAATTATATGTCCTGTGTACAGACATAGCCTACTAATAGTTTTGTTACGTGTGTAGATTACCACGAATCACTTACTACAATACTACTCCAGTAATGAGAGGAGTGCGCTGTCAAAGTTTGAACACCCGCTCTCAGTATATTGTTGCTACAGCCCCTCAGTTTGTTTAACAATGAGACAACCATTTGCGTCTATCATGACCGTTTTTAGACATGAGTCATTAGTGTGTGCCCCAGCAAACATTGTTAAAATAATATACTATTCTTATAAAGAGGTAAGCGTTTATGAGTTTGTTTCAGGCGGATAATGTCCGAAACTACCGAACCGATTTCAAAAGTTATTTTACCATTAGAAAGGTACATTATCCAAGATTGCTATAGGATTATTATTCGTAGTATAGGCTACTATAGGATATATTTTGTCTCATACTTCCCACGGGAGGGAAGCCCCGGGTAACATCTAGTAATATTATAATTACGTGACGTTACAAATTCCGCATTGGAAAACTTAAATTTTGGGCTCAAATATATGTTCACACGCAACCCTAATCCACTGCGCTCTGTTTGCGAACTTCTTTATTCCATGCACGTCTGTTGACTTACTTTTAATTGTTACGTGGTCTGCCTCATCGCGTGTCTGTCACTACTACTATATACGTATAAATACAAGAGAACAAACTTATATTAAATGCTTTATAATTTATTATTTAGCCCAGAGAAAGCGTCGCTACTATTGGAAGAATTATGACAAGAGATTGACTTTTCGAAAATATTCTATACAGAGATTCAAACAAACCTATGTGGTTTTAATCATAATATTTTATATATTGTATATAATTTATTTTATATTGTATATAATTCATTTTATAGTGTATATAATTTATTAATATTTTATATATTGTGTAATAATTTTAAAAAACGTGACGAGTTTGACTGTACTGCTTACAAGAACTATATTTATATTGCGACTTAGACGTAAAACACATAGGACTTTTATAACTGACAAAGATTGATGGATTTTGCTGTTAGCATCTACTATTGTGGGATCATGGCGTCCACAACTGAGGATATTGGTTCAAGTTCAACGAATTTTA
The DNA here is from genome assembly GCF_027563975.2 of Plodia interpunctella. Classification (NCBI taxonomy): domain Eukaryota; kingdom Metazoa; phylum Arthropoda; class Insecta; order Lepidoptera; family Pyralidae; genus Plodia; species Plodia interpunctella. The sequence continues at coordinate 3,012,235 of NC_071315.1, forward strand.
ATTTTGATCAGTTTGATCATGGACTAACATCTACTACACAGTTAGAGTTTTTTTTTACCAGTTAGCTTCTTTATTTCTTTCTTAGTACCAAGTGAATCGGTAAAGAAGAACTCTCTCTCATCTGAGAATATTCCCGGTTTCTTCCTCAGCCGTTGAGCGTCGAAGCCCATGCGGGTTCTTTTTAACCCCCGACCCAAAAACAGGGGCGTTATAAATAAGTTTGATCGCTAAGTGTGTCTGTCTGTGTACGTGGCACCGTAGCTCATCAACGGGTGAACCGATTTGGATACGATTTTTTCTCTTTGATAGCTAATTTTAATGCGGTGGTTCTTAGATATGTTTGATCAAAATCGGTTCAGCCGTTCGAAAGTTGTGGCGAAATGAATATTAAAAGTCGGCGGTTTTTTAATTTGTCTAACCAAAAAACCTGTTTCAATTTCGACCACCACCATTTGCCACGATCCTGACAAACACTCGGATCCTCTACTCATCACTCTCTTCATGCACGCTCTGGTTATAGATCCTCTTACCAGCTAGAATATAGTCCCTGCACGGCCGCGTGCGCCGGCTGCGGCAGCTCGTACTGGCATCGTGCTCCGCCACAGAACAGCGCGCATTGCAACGCTGCAGGGGTGCGCGTGCGCAGGCGCTCGCTCAGGGAGCTGTACAGCGCGCTTGGAGGGTGGTTGATGCGGCGACGGGACTCGCGGCTTCTGGAATTTAATGAGCATTTACAATTTTTTGAGATATATAGAAGATCTTTCTGACATGTCCGCGGCAGTAAACCGTCGAGGAGTTCCCTGCGGTTGGGAGATGATCCTGAGTGCACGATCATGCTTCCAAAATTATGTATTGTCATGTAGACTGAAGTGACGTAAATTACAATATTACAGTAAAAAAGGGAAAATAGTAGGTCTCACGTCTTTACGTACTTATACCATACGTGGTAGACAGCGCCTAGGTGCTAACTTCGAAAGGCGAGTTTAGTTGCAAGCTAGGCTTATTGATGCGATATTGAATAGCAAGCTTGCCAGCCTATTTGGTTATGACAAAAATCTCAAATTTATAGCCTTTTCTTCATTTTACTTACAATCTGCACGTCAGGAGGAGCAATTCTATAGATATTTTACTTTTGCTTACAGAAAGGCCATGGCGAATTTTTTATTAAATATTTTTTAAACTATTTTCGCGTAGCTAAGTTTTTTGTTCATAATGTTTATTACAGTCATTTAGAAAACACTAAACGACAGACATTAAGCGTAATAACTGTAAAATGTTTGGATTAGGAACATTTTATTTGTAATTTAGAACGATTTCGGAACAATGACCGTTTGAATTTTAAATTTGGAATGAAATAACATCGCATTTAATACAAAACATATTTCTAAATAACACGTTATATTTATATTAATTAAATAATATTATATTATATATATGGAAACTTACTGATTGAATTATAATAATTATGATAAAATGAAACGTTTTTGAGTTGGATTTATTGAATCTGTGAAACTTCAAAAATAATCACATACCTGTCAAGGAAATGAAACCGGTGAAAATTAACAAAATTGATACTAGATTTCCTACGGTCTATATTCATCATCGTAATAAAAACTGTTATTTTACTGACAAAATTATTGACCGATTAAAACTGACCATTACGTAATCGTACAGGGCTAAAGGGTGGTTTGTATCTGACTGAAGGCTTTTTATACTTTACTCGTAATGAACAGACACATACAGTAAACAAAACAAAACAAATAGTACCTACCTATAGTAATGTAGCGACAGCAACAGAAAATAAAACCTAATTGATCTAGACTTTAATTTTAAAATTGGAGTTTTAGGTCAACATTTTTTTGATCTGGAATACCTAGTTATTATTTATTTAAGTTGTTGCTCGCGACTCTGTCCGTTAACTGATGTCTCCCGAGCTCTGAAACTACTCGTATCTCTACACCAAATATCACCTCAATGACGGAACTTTGAGTTCCGTTTTGACGAGAAAGATGGACAAACAAACACATTGTCACAGTTATAAGTTAGTATGGATATGGATCATATGGAGTATTTATTTATTATAAGTAATAATTTGTAGAAAAAAAAATATTTGCATATTTCTAAATTCTTTCTTTATCTTGGTTGATAATCCATAAACAATATTACTTAAATTCTCTAATTATAACAATGGACTGTCCTTGTTTTTAATTTAAAATATTATAATATCCGTATCATAACATAGCTATTTAGATAGTTAATCAATTTAAATTGAACTAATCCGTGACTTATTATTTAAAAAATCATGTAGTTCGTTTTTTTGGTGACCGTAAAGCAATGACAATTAGGGTGATGGTGCCGGCCGCGCGAGTGTGACTAATAACTTTGACAGCACGCAGCGCAACCACTGGCCTGTATGTTGGAATATTGATACAAAAATCCAAGTTCCATTCATTCATCCATACGTCAAATGTCAAAATTCATTCTTTTGCTTCATATTTATCACTTCAGTATGACTTCACTTGATTACAGATCGTTGAACTGTTGATACGTATTTTTATTTCCTAAGCCCTGCCCTAACTTCCAATACTGTCGTGATTATGTTTAATGTATAGATATAAAATTTAAATACAGGGTATTTTTTAATTCACTGCACCCACCCATCATCACCTTTAGAAGGAGATTTGCATGATAAAACTGAGTTGGTTCCCGAAGAAACCCGAAAGCTGTAATTACACATTCTCTTACATTATCTTACTCGTAAATGCCATATGAGGCGACTAAGGGACTCATCACCCTGGAAGCTATAGACACCAATAGCATTCCCAAAGAGGGTTGAAGGCGGGCTGGCTGCCAGTTGCAAAATCACAACCGAATCTTTAAAATTGTTTGGTTTAAATTTACGCAGGCACCGGGCTTCTTGGAATCACGGCCCCGAAAGAAAACGGGACCCGCGAAGTTGAAAGAGAGACGCGTGTGACGAGGCAAGCCTACAAATACCTATATCGCTTTTTGTAAACAGCAAACAAGTTGTACCTAAGTGTTGAAACCGAAAATGTCTAGCCTAAGGAAACCAAAGAAAGTTGTAACCAACTCAGACCAGCTAAACAGAGGTCTGGCCGGTTAAACCATGAAACGGATTAGCTCAATGTTACTCCTTTTACCCTTTTAAAAATAGAAGACGGTAACTATGCGTTAACTACTAGAATAAAAATCAAATAACAGAATGTCGTGTCGTGAAAATAACGAAGTAAATGGCCCCAAACCCTTGCGACACGTGGTATTTCACTATTATTATTAATAGCCACTTCCGTCGAGAAACAAAACTGACTGACCTATATATATTTTTTTCTATTTTCAAAGCGAAAACTGCGTGTTCTTTATTTAAAATACAATTTTATACAGTTATTACTGGGATGAATTTATTAATTCGGCTGTCTTTTTTTAGTTACCAGTTTCAAAAGCATATAGGTATTTCCTTATATATAAAAGAATAGGGGAAAATTGCATGTCGTTAAATTTATAAATCATCTAATAAATCATGGAAGTTTAGTAGATTTTGTGCGAATGAATATCAAACATTCATGCAATCTTTACTATTTATTATGGTAATTCTATTATTAGAATATGTTTATAGTTAGTTACTTGCAATTTAAGCCTTTGCCGCCTAGATTACGTCCCTGTGGGTAGTACTACAGTATATTACGTACAAAAAGTTGTCACGCGATGTGTTGCGTGTTCTTATTAGCAGAGCTAGCTACATTTTGTTTTATAAACCACGGAAGGTTTCTTGTTTAGTGAGGATGTTGTATGTATGTTTGTTTATGCTAATCTTGCGAACTAAACTGGACCGTTTCTTACTGACATGCGCATTATTTTATTTTGTATCATCATCAATAGCCATTTAAACGTCCTCCCCCTTTGTGCCCCAGGTCTTTCTTATATGGATAGGTGTATAGGCAATGACCCATGGCGAATCGGCGGGTTTTAAGGAATGCAAATATATCCGCGACCAACGGCTTTACGTGCCTTCCGAAGCAAGTATATTGGCATTGAAAATAGGCTAAAAGTGTTATGAATAAGTATAATTAATAGTTCGAGTAGGATATAAAATTACAAGGATTTTTCCAACTCATATGCCATATTTTTTTCATATATTCACAGCTTACTAGCTGCGCCCCGGGGCTTCGCTCCCGTGGGAATTTCGGAATAACAGGTATATGTATTATTCCAGGTTATATTTTACCCGTGTACCAAATTTCATAACACTCCGTTTCGCGTAAAAGAGTAATAAACATACACACATACATCCTCATAGACTTAGAGGCAAGTTCGAAGTACTATCTAATGCGGTCTACGTCTGTTCAATTAAGCAATCAATAACATCAAAGCCTACATCATTTATTTCAATATCGCTCGTGTCTTGACTATTAAAAATAATGAATAGAAAGTACGCTTTCCTTCTAGATTACAAATTGCTAGATATTGGTAAGGTAAATTATTTACGATCGATGTCTCTGGGGACCCAAGGGCTGGTGACTATTTTGGCCAACGTTTGAGTTTGACCATACAAAGAGGAAATGTCGCCAGCCGTCTGGGAACTTTACCGCACGACGACGGCGATTTAGTGTCAATTTTTTATTTAAATTAATTTAATATTTTTTATTTTAGTTTTAATTTTTAATTTTAACAAATATCTTAAGTGTGTATATACAAATTAAAAACATATTTTGACGTTAGACAATCAAAGAGCGATTAATTATTTACCGTATATAAGTTAGTGGGTACCATAGATAAAAGAAATATATGTGGATATCAACTTGCATTGAAAACGCTCAGATAAGAGAGAGAGAGAGAGACTCTGTCTTATCTCTCTCTTATTTTACCATATATATTTTTTATATTCTCATATAGCTTATTTTACCATCATAGGTTATTACAAAAACTATCGCCGGTTGACTGTAAGAGACGCCGCCATTGTACACGTATCTTTCTTCTCTCAATTTATGTTAATATTTTCGCACAAAAAAATATTACAAACAAAGAAACAAAAAAAAACAGTAAACTTATTTTTCGAAGTCTATAAACTTATTCGGTCATTTCATAGTTTACCAAGACCAAAAACAGTGGTAATTCACACCATACATAAGTTATTACTTAATTCTCAAACGTGATATCACGTTACTCTGCATGGACCTCTATGTCACGGCAATAGTGGTGAATATGCGATGAATTTGGATAACTTGATGCTTGAGCTCTTGACTGTATCTTTCTACTAAACGATGTAATAACACTCTAGTATCAGTATCAACAACAAAACTGCCATTCACAGACTAAGCTTGACCTGTCGTGACCTAATTATGATTATCTTAAGCTGTGATCAACACTGTATAGCAACCAGCCTTAGGATCAGCTTCCACTAAAGTGACGAAGAAGGCAGGAGAATTTATCGAGTTTTATTGGTCATTAATAATGTTTATCCCAACTAGTCTCAACTAATATTATAGATGTGTAAGTTTGTTTCTTCCCTTTTCACGCTTTATCTTTATCTATGTCAAAATTGAAAATCTGCCAGACATACGGAGAAGGACCAAGGCTACTTTTCATTCTGAAAAAAAGTACACTTCCCGTGACAAATGTAATCACGCGAGTATAAGCTAGTTTAGAATAAAATAAATTGCGTGTTTGAAATTTAAATGTTACAAAATTTAAATTTGTACGTGTTCTAAGTTCTAAACGCATAATCTATCTAAACAGCAGTTAACATTTCCTCTCCTCTCTTCTGTAGAGGTCATAGGGAAACATCCAATATCTCCTATCGTTTGGTGGAGATTAACCCTTATACAATCGCTTCCGCCATTATGCGACAAAGTTACGTTTTCAGCTGTTGCGTGCCAAGATTATGCGCGCCCTTTCTGAGGGGTGCCGATATGTTTTGAGAAGTTGTATTTTTAAAAATTAGAGGTCGTAAATTTAATTATTATGCCGATGTTTTTATTGATAAGAGCGGAGTTGCGTGTAGTTCCCGCCCTAGATTAGGACCTTCTATATCCTTACGTGGAATTGATATGAGGCAACTAACCGACGTAACTAAAGGATAAAAAACTTTAATAAAAGAAGAAATAATAGCATTCCTAAAGAGGAAAGATATCAAGCAAACGGTTGTTAATACCACAGCCAAATGTAACCGAATGCGGCACAGTCGAAAATGTAAACGAAAATATGTTCAAATAAGAAAGAAAGAAGATTTCATATATGTGGTTGATATTGATAACAAACAATACCTAATTAATTTCAAAATTGATATAAATTCTTATTGTAATGAACATTGTGTAGTTTGTATGGGAGCTTTTATTTACCGTAATTAAAAACGGCAATATATTCCGAATCTATCAAAGTTTGACAAAATGATTGTCGATAGTGTACCACGTCCGTACCACGAAAGAAGTCCCGTGGCGTGGCGTTACTGTCTTTGAAACCAAAGCGGACGATCTGTTATTGATAGTTCCTCATATTACCAAGGGACTTCTTTCTTGGTACATAATATACTTACCGTAGAGCTGTGCCGTTGGGCGCGGTAAGCTCGGATGCCACTCGCCTCGCTCTGCGCCTGCGCAGCCGAGCGCACATCCCTCTCGCGCAGCCCAGTCTCTCCCATAATGGCCGACGTGCGCTTGCGCACCCTTCACCGTTCATTCTTTAGTAATTTATTTTTTGTATTGTTTGTTGTAACCACACATGCTTTTTAACTAAATTTTGCCAGCGAAGAAGAGCGTTGGAAGACTTTTATTATTTATAATTAAGAAAAAATACAAAATTTAATATTTAATGTAGTGGACTGGAAGAATCACAGGGAGACAGTGCTCGCTTTGGGTTCGATTCTCGTTTTTACCCGGAATATTTTCTTCTCATTATGTATATTTCACATAAATATAAATATTTACGTTATTTTTTTTATGCGACTCTCTTCTTACTTTGAAGTCAAACCGTGTAAATAGATAAGTATTAAAAATATTGATTGGTTTTCTACATATAAATGGATATTAGAAGTAATAAAAGTAAATATTTTTACCTATTAGCACAGATTTAGTGAAGTGGATAAAATATTTATAGTTTTATAATTTACTGTAAGATCACGAAAAATAAATAAAATATATATTCTTGTGCGACTTCAATTTCACAACAACGTCCACATTACCATACCACAGAGAATATAATGCTTTCAGTAACATTACTGCATGTCAAAGTTCTCAAAATCAACAAAATCAAGACTGGTTCCGAAAAAACATTTATAAACAAGAACCATAGCTATATAATACAATAAGTATATATATTCCAATGCTTACTTAGAGGTATACGATTTTGTTATTTCACAACCATTTAAGACGGATTTCACCAGTCAACTTTGACGTTAACTTTAACATGCGCGCCGCCGTCGTACAGCTAAAATAAAGTACTTTGCGTTTTTGTCTGCAGATTAAAGTTAAACTCAAAGTAACTATATATATAACCTCTCTTAGTAACATAAAACAAACTAAAGAAAAATGTCAATTATTCATCAATTCATTGTCAAGTTTGAAGATCGATATTATAAACGATGCACTAGAACGAGTGCAGCACTTAACGATGCAGCAGTCGTCAACCATTCGAAGACAAACTACTAATAAAATAATAGTTTATCTGTCAGACAATATGATATTTTTAAGTGGTGAAACCCTTTTACTTACCGGTTGTGGGTAACGTAATTATCTACACATACATATTTAATTATATTTTAATTAAGACTTTATTTTGTAACTGTTTGTTAATCCGTAAAATAAAATAAAAATACTTTTAACTAAATTTTATATTTAGTTATGAGTCTAAGGCTTATTTTTTTCTCATTTACAAATTAGGCCGTGTGCCGCTTCACCGCTGCATTATGTTATTTTTTATTTTAAATATAGGTAAAATTTGAAAAATAAATGTCTATATATATATATATATACCTACTTGTCATCATTCTATTTTTGTCGTCTTTAGTTTAAGGTTGTAGCAAGCTTGTAGAAAGCTCTACGATCGTAGCGAGCTTGTAGAAAGCTCTACGATCGTAGCGAGCTTGTAGAAAGCTCTACGATCGTAGCGAGCTTGTAGAAAGCTCTACGATCGTAGCGAGCTTGTAGAAAGCTCTACGATCGTAGCGAGCTTGTAGAAAGCTCTACGATCGTAGCGAGCTTGTAGAAAGCTCTACGATCGTAGCGAGCTTGTAGAAAGCTCTACGATCGTAGCGAGCTTGTAGAAAGCTCTACGATCGTAGCGAGCTTGTAGAAAGCTCTACAATCGTAGCAAGCTTGTAGGCGCGCAGTATTTTTCTCCGAAAAGTTTTACGACACGATTATATTTTCAAAATTTCTAGATGAATGTTATTTTGACTCACTATTTCCAATAATGGAAATGTAATTAATTAATAAATAATTTATAATTTTGCTCATGTACACTTTCAATGAAACTAATTTAAGAGACCATATTTTCCCTTATCGATTCAATTCGAATTTGACAATTTAAATGGCCACTTTCAAAATCAGAGACACTATATGAAAAAAAAAAAATGTAGTTTCGAAAACAGAGGTTCGTATGTTCCGTCGGATGTTATTTTGTTATTTTTCGTTATTTTGTATCTAATAGATACATCAATGTCACAGTTATAGTCCAGCTGACATTATGACACCAAAATAGGCGCGATACTGGTCGATACCGATAGTTTATTTAGATGCAACAGCCAGCTGCAACTTTGTACTACTCTGCTACATAGATTTCTGAATATGTTAAGAAAATTTACTTTTTCTACTTAAATGTATTGTGAACTAGCTGTTTGCCCGCGACTTCGTCAGCTATATTTGTGTACAATGTCTGATTACTAATTTCTAGGACCAATATTTTTGTGTGAAAGCCAATTATGTCGTCATTGGCGATCTTATCAACATGATTTTCATACAAAGTTTCATCCCTCATTATAGTCATTTAAGTCATTATAGTAATTTTGTAAGTAGCTGACTAAGTTTGTAGTTTTCTTTAAGCTTTGAATTTAACTACATACATACTAAATTTCATCAAAATCGGTTCAGCGGTTTAGCCGTGAAAGCGGAACAGACAGATATATGAATTGATTATGTACACATCATGATTCCGAATTCACATAGTAGGTATTTAATTTCAATTTAATGTAACGTACAAAATAATTATCTTAAAAATGTACATTATAGAAATTATAAAACCCCAAATCAGTTGCTTTTTCTCACTTAATTTTTTTCAACTTATTTAAATGAACTTAATGTATATAGTAACACTGTCTCACATATAGTACGTACAAAAAAAAATTCGGCTTTTGTAAGCAAGTAAACATAACGTCAGAAATGTTGCCGCCAATACTATTGTTTTTAGTAAATAGTTGATTTCAAAATCAAGCCAAGAAAGTCGCCAATACAAATTTTAATATTAGATCTTTTGTAATTTGGAATCTAAACAGATTCCAAACCGAACCCGAAAGAACAAAACTTTAAAATTGTTTTTAAAAAGTAACTAAAATAATATATATTCGATTATCAGCTTTAAAATAAAAAAAATAAATTTCAAATAAATCAACGGTTCTTTATCTATTAACGGTTCTTTACGTTGCAGTAATTTAAAAAAACTTTGTTTAAAAAAGTAATATTCGGCTGTCAATTTCAAAATCACGTCAAGAATTTTGCCGCCATACAGATTATAAAGGATCGCGCGAGGCGGCCGTAAACACCGCGGGAGGCGTACTACTGCCAGCGAGAAGTGAACACCTCTTATCGACTATACACTCTATTGGCGACAGTACCTGTATTGTTGCTTTAATATCAGCCCGTACAAAAAGTTTGGAGTTCAAACCAATTTGTAACTTTACCATTACTGTTCATTCATGGTTTTAAAAGCTTTTTATTTAGGCATTTTTTTTAATGACTGGAAATGTGGCGTGTGCTTCTTGCCCTAGAAAAATATTACTCCATGTCCTCCCGTAGATATCATACAAGGTTACTAAGGGATAAAAATTCCCAGAGGGTTGACGTCAGACAAGCGGACGATTCGAAAAATCACAGTCGAATATTAAAAAAACCTGGGCTTCGAGGCATCACAGCCGAAAATGAAGTCGGCTTCAAGCGAGGATGAGAGACCAACACTGGGCTTCGCTCCCGTGCGATGATTCTAGATAGACTCTCATAAATCAGTTATATTCTTCATTAATTTGGCGATTAAGAACCTAAGTAGGACTGGTAATATTATGTAATTTGTGTGGCACAACATTTTTTTTTCAAATCTGACCAACATATAACTAGAACGGTAGAACCCTGCCCAAGCTTCGCTCCATCGTAAAACCATAACAAAAAAGTAGCCTGTGTTATTCACGAATATTTCGTCTGTCTCTGTGCCAAATTACATCACGATCGGTTCAGTAGTTTTTGGATTGATTCATTACAAACAAAAATACAAATCTTTTCACTTTTTACGTAATTTTAGTATGGATTCCAGGAATTTGCTCTATGGTTAACTACCTTTACCTTTACGTTGACGACTTTAATCTATGGTTAATACTACCTGTATTAGAAAGAAAGAACAAGATTTTGATTGACGTATTTTTCATGGTAAAAAATAATTACATGGTAACAATCAGGTATACTTGAGTAGTTTTCATGGAAAACTATTTTGTGTCAACATAGCGTTTAGGCCAAATCGACCCTCATCTAAATTGCGATAAGACTTAATACTTTATAATATTTCATTCTGGCCATAAAAATAAGTATTTATGGTAGTTGGTAAGGATGTTTACGAATTTACTAAATAGATTTTATTGATTATTTGCTAAGGGAACGAAAAATACGTCACTCACAACTTATGAAATAAGATTTATTTTATTTGCACACTTACAAATATATTGACTTAATATGTACCTATATTACTACTTGGCTGTTGTTACCTACTGTTGGCTGGGGAAAATTTTTAACAAATATAGGTAGGTATTTAATAAAACAATAAAATGCAATAATTACATGTCTCTTTTTAATTGTTGTTGTCAGTTATACATATTAAAAAAAAAATGTCTGAAAATCAGCGTTATCTCTCCAGCATATTATTATTGGGGATAACAGAAGCTGAGACATTCCTTTGTCACCTTATTTATACGAACGGTATCTCATAAACTAAAATTAACTTATTATAATATGTTAAACTATGTAATAAGTACTAAGTTTGCGATAAAGTGATTTTTATTTAATTATTTTATTTATATTAATTACCTGATTTATTATTCCATAAACCTATTTTAGTGTTTTTCACATAATAAAAACAGTATCTGATATGACTAATTGGAAAGTGGTCAACTTTCAGATATATTTATGTCATTATACAAAAATGTTGAATGTACAGTACATATATACATATAAAATATTTAATCGTATAGATTTATCTCTAAGTAATGAGATTGCTTGTGTTGAATATAAACACATAAAATATAATATAAATAACGATGACAATCGCGAGTTAAGGAAGCTGGCATCTCAGTCTTCTAGTATAATCAGGCTTGCAGACTTCGTATGGCATGCATTTCGTACCATCACAGTACTTTCGGGAGCCTGCAAACATAAAGACGACGTCATTCCGATAGTTAAGTAACTACCTATAGTTTATTACTTAAGTAAAATGTAGAAAGCATCGGGATTTTTTTGCAGGATAGATTGGCAACGGCAACGGTCCTTGAGCTGCGTCGCTCAATGGCGGCGAAAGAAACCAGGCACACGTTCAGATGAGGAAAAGAGGTAGTATGTCGAGATGGTCGCCGTGGACCGACGGTCTAACGATTTTCCTGAATTACTAAACGCTGACCCCGGTACCGACATTCCGATGTCTACGAGACTCAGACGAAAAAGACTAAATGTGTTTTGCTTTATGTTTATTAAGTAATAGATATGAAGTAATAGATATATGAATCCATTTTACCCCAATTTACTTTCATTGATGCCGGTTAGACTCGGTGTTGGACCAGCCTTGCGATTCTGTAAAATTTTACAGAATACCAATTAACCATATGGATCCGCGCTGAATCCGACGTAATTTTATTGACTTCTCTTTACAGAATCGAACCCCAGACGAGGCAATAGACCTTGCCGTGCTGCCAGTCATAGGCTAAAAAGCGAGACCAATCTAAAATACCCACCACGAAACGGCCCGATCTGAATGTAATTCAGTGATATCCTCTGGCTGTAGGGGGCCGGGTAGACGCAGGACTTGGTGTTGGACCAGTTGGGGCAGCAGACCATGCCGTGCTGGCAGTCGTAGTCGCTGGTGCAGGACTGATGGTAGCCGGGGACCCTGGAGCGCGGTGGGCAGCGGCTGCAAACTGGAGACAAGTGATTTGTGATGGTGAGTTTTGTTACTGGAAGTATTATTAATCTGTAGTTTTGTACAACTAGTAAAAATACTATCTATCATATAGCTATCGCTCCGGCGTGCTCCGGTCTTGTCTGTGGGGTTTGACACTGCTTACGTCGAAACTTCATACAATTTCTATAACTTCTGCGTTGATATGTCGACGGACGTCAACATGACCAAGGGGCAATGGGAATATGCTCTTAAGTATGTCTCTATTAAAACACCACGTTCGAAATTTGATTTTTTTAAATGTAATTTATTGTTGACTTAATAATTTTCGAACATCAATATGTTAGCCATGTTATTTATGTAGTCTACAATATTATTATATTCTTCTATTCGAAATTATTCATATGTCTTTAAAAATAAAACCAAGTTTAATTTACTTTTAAACAGCCCCTGTGTACCCGAAGACTATAGAGACTACGATATGAAAAAAATCTTCTTTCATTTTCGAGTGTGTTATTGCTAACACTGGTGTCAGATTATTAACACTGAAAAAATACTAACTGTGTACTTAAATATTACTCATAAATGCCGTGCCGAGGTGACCAATCGCCGAGCAACGCTGTGAATAGATATCATTAGAAGCTCATAAACATGTTTAGCACAACATAGAGGTCAATAATGTTTGTTAGCAGTATTACGCAGTGCAACAAATAATAACAAGACAGGCCTGAAAACAAAATATTGATCTGAAAGTTTTTACAATCCGCCCTCAGAATAAATAAATAAATATATAAGGACAAATCACACAGATTGAGCTAGGCCCCTAAGTAAGTTCGAGACTTGTGTTATGGGATACTAATTCAACGATACTATATTTTATAACAAATATATATATAGATAAACATCCAAGAGCCAATCAGAAAAAGATCATTTTCCATCATGATGGAATGATAATCTGAGTCAGGGCATTGAGAAAAAGGGACCAGTCTTCAGTCATTATGCGTGATAAGCGATTAATGACAGTGTCCTTTCCAACTTGGACCATCTGTGAAGCCACGCTATTGTTATGCTACCTGTCTGGGTTCCCAAGTGTCCAGGAGTGTTTTCGGTAAAGGAAAACCTCGTGAGGAAACACCGTGCGTTGGTGGACAGTTTAGTTCATAATGTGTATCTATCTAACGACTACCTGCCGCTAGATAGCGGTAGGGTAGCCGTAAAAGTCATGTCAAATGCCTTTAGGCGGTTTGAATAAAAGCAGACACCGCAGTGTTAGCAGTAACACATTCGGTATGACGATGATGAGTGCCAAAAGCTCTGTATTATCGATGTGCTAGCTAGTACGTTCTTGATTGTCAAAGTCAAATCGATTATTCAGAAATTAGACCTTCAAATGCACTTTTTCACGAAAAATTTAAATTACATAGTATTTCTCAAAGCTACAAACTACTAGTGTTTCGGAACGACCGCTGCTTAGAAGAAATGCCAAAAGAACCTCATACAAACAGTTTTGATACAATATTACTTGGTGCATTAGTGAATCTACGTTTGAGATATGTGACGATTGGGAATTGTGAAGATACACTTAAATGTGACAACATCGAGACATGAAAGACATGAAAATACCGATATTAACTCCTCCAGCTCCTCAGGATGGGAGAAATAGAGGCAAAAGACGTTGGTGGAGGCATAGAACCACGGATCAGAAACAGGGAGAGTGTCTGCCGTTCTGGTAGGTTTCCTGTGTCGAGGGGTTGTGAAGAATTTGCGGAGCTGTCGGCCCACCTCCAGTACTAGAGGCAGGGCTGAAAGAAGAACAAGAAGAACATTTTTTTTAAGTTTTTGGATCGAAAATTAAATTTTTCAGGATGTTGTTTCGATTATAAGTTCAACGTGTTGTTACTTCATACGGTTAAAGTACTTTATTTTTACGGTTATTGTTACTTCATTCACAATATAGACATATTTTTTTTGTAAATGTACCACAACAAACTTATCTTAATTTAAAATACATTACAAACAATAAACTGCCAGCCGAAAGCAAGTAGTTTGTAGCATTTTGTGAAATACTATTAAATTTAACATTTGAAATAAATGCTTTGACATTCTTAAATAACCATTCACCGTGTTTGAATGTGTACACCGATACCAATTTACATCATACTAGTACCTCTAGTGGACGAACGGACGGATAGACGGACATGGCGAAACTATAAGGGTTCCTTGTCTGTCTTGTGTCTATGGAACCCCAAAGGGCGACCAGTTCAGTCTGCTCCTATGCCAATAAGTCAAAGCACTGATTTTAAATGGGTAGTACCTAATAATTTACAAAATTAATATTATAGAGTCGATATGTATGTAGGTATGTTTGTTCACACTCAAATGGCATGATGGCTCAAATGAATTTGATGTTGAGGTAGTTGATACGCGCTGTGCAGCTGGTAAGCTCTATCATTCGGAATGGTCAATCTCAATTTTAGGCAATATGTCTAAATCTTATCAGATAAGCAAGCTTCTATCGCTATATTATGTTCCTTCAACACAAATTATGATCTCACCTCACCTAGATACCTTCCAACATAATTTTATTATATTATTCTTCTTCTTCATAGTCGTATTCGTCATGGCTGAGGGTCGATGAAAACTACTAAACATCAGTCAGATTGGTATATAAACGCGTGTGGCACGAGTACGATTCGAACCTGGGACCTATTGGTTCACAGGCGGGTGTTTTAACCATTACATCACCACCGCTTCAGTATTTACATTATAAGTATTTAAATGAAAAATCTTACCAGCATCGTGGACGAGCGCCATAGTGATCGCCACACACAAGATGTAGGTTAAAGTTCCTGAAAAATAATGTTTTTTAATTTATTAAGTATTATGAATTTGTATTAAACGACCTACTTATCTAAATTATAAGGTAAATACATGTTAATATACCTACTTACATATATAATCGTAAAGTTGTAACAGCAATACTACCATTCTAGTATTATGAAAGCGAAAGTCTGTCTTTGACGCTATCACGGTAAAACCGTTGGATGGATTTTAATGCATCTGCGGCCACCAACTAGTATCAGTGTCAGCTATAAAGTACTAGAACAGAAAAAAGCGCGCAGTCTTAAGAATTATCGAACTAGTTAATTAATAACAAAAGAAGACAATACGAGTACAATGCCGGCAAAAAGTGGTTGACATTGTGACTATCATTACACTATTACTTAATTATACTTGTAGATTGACATTACAACTTACCCATGATTGTTCTCCTGAGATTTTCATAGAGACGTCCTCGCTTGCGAGATGACTTGGGCTCATTACCGCTCCGGCAGATCTGAGTCATACCTTCAGTGAGTCGTAGGGATTCACACTGTTTATGTGGTTAGGACGCAGTAGGTACATCCGATATGTACTTAAAGGTACTATTGTTATTGTTTAAAACTTAAATACCTAACTTAGTTATGGAAATATTTCAAAATGGAGTTAACTGCCAGCTCCAAACTATCGCGGAACAGTTCGCCGATCTTTGACGGATTCGACATACATTGCTGGTACAAATTAGCACAAATTTCATTGGGGTAAATAAATGCACTCATACAAACGATACGAACGAACGATAGTGCGGCACTGTCTGTGGAACTGATTAGTCGATGTCTTAATTATGTGCAATGTACCACTTTGTCGGATTTTTTTTTGCCGTTTTAGCTGCACCCTGCGGTGTTATTAGTTGTAGTAATTATTTTAAAATAATAGATAAGTACTTACGTTTTTATACACAGTAGCGTCATCTACTTTATACAGCGCTATTGAATATCAGACTTGTTGACTAAATCCTACGGGAATCGCGTAGGTTGGGATAAAATTTACTATAATGTATTAAACGAAGGTATCATAGCTCAATACCAAATTTCATAAAATTTGAACCGACCGTTCAAGGGAGTAACAAACATACTCACAAATATGATATCATATAAAGTAAATGCATTTCAGTCCATGTATTTTCCAGCAAAACATTCAACACTGCGGGCGGTAAGCTTGTTTGCTGTAAGAATTTCCCAGTCAATGAAATATTTTTGCTACTAGGCACAAGAGGGCGTTGTAAAAAATTATGAAATTTCCTAAATAAGTTTGCCACGGAAAAAAGAGGGGTAATCAATAATTAAAAGAAATATACAAATTATAATTTATTTATAAAAAAAAACATGGCCTTGTTATTTTTAATAAAAAATATGGTGATACAAAATCTCCTAATAAATATATATACTAATACGATATATTGGCAAAGCGCATTCATTGAAGTATTAATTTTGAATTGACCTATCTCGGATAAATAACCTTCGATATCGCAAATGCAGGTTATGACAATAATAAAGTTCAATGTCAATGAAATGAAGAAAGTAAACATACCTACACACTTATACCAATTCATTGATTAATTAAATTATTAGAATTTAATTAAATTCGTACTTGCAACGTAACTACCTAGTTACCTACTAAGTAACTAACGAGTATATATATGGCATTCAGCTTTGTCAGATCTGTTTTTTGGGCAGAAGAATTTTGGAACCTAATGAGAAAAGCGGGAATATTTCTTCAAACACGGGACATAATAGAAAAAAAACGCAATATTATATAGATACATAATATTTAAAAATATAGTTTTAAATATTTTTAATAAAAACACAATAGCTAAATTTTATTGAAAATTTCAATTAGGTACCTATTTATTATATACCATTTGTGCAAAAGTATAAGGTAAGTTTTTTTGTGAGTTTTAAAGTATAGTATAGTAAGTATTGTTTGCTTTGCGACTGTCCTCCCCACGTCGTCCGTCGTCCGGCAACGCTGATGGCATCCTACTAGTTACCTAATAAGTTTTTAATATACTGGTATATCATTTAATACAAAAGATTTTAATTAAAAAATTGTTTGTTTAATTACAAAATGTATAGGTTCAAACAAATTTCAATAACCAATTTTACAAAGATATTAAAACACGACCGTTGTCATGTTTTAATATCTTTGTACTCTCTTGAGTATACAGTTTAGTTTCATCATTTAATTTTTATGTTTAACAAATGTATGGCTAAAGTAAAACAGGAGTATATTCACTTAGGTACGAGTTAGGTATCCTTTTTGACATTTACTCGATTATAAAATTTTATTTTGATGTGATATGAGTAATAATAAGTCATATTGATTTTGTAATGACGTCACATAACCTAAGTATGTTTTAATCTGTGTCCGAGGTAATGTAAATTGTATAACGATACCTAACACATCGTTACCTGATAAGTTTAAGAATTACGGCGTGATAAAGAAACTCGCATACAAAACTAAACCATAATACGCTTGTGTTGTGACTTTCAACTCCTTTTGTTTATCGTTTTATGTTCGCCAAAATATCAATATGGTTCATATATCATTCAGCCTTTAAAAATACAAGAATAAATAAGAATAAAGGTACTTAATACGATGCAATTACAAAACTGATTATGTCATTCATTAAAATACTTTCTTCTTTTCTTTTTTCAAATCAGTAGTTATGGCCAGTTACACTTTACAAAAACAAACTCACCGTTACTCTATTATATATCGGTACTATGGTATCGGAACTAAGCGCGACTGCACTTGTTTCTCTTGGTGGTGGGGTCCAACTTGCAGACTTCGTACGCGTTACACTTCACGTTGTCGCAGTAGATACCCGCTCCAGCTGTAATCACAAAAATACATAGCGCCAAATCATGATTTCTGTATAGATTTAGCACGGTGGTGCCGATGCACCTACTCGATAGTAGAAATGGTTGTGACGTACAGTTCCGGGCGGAGCGGAGGACGAAGCCTTACCGTGGATAGGCTGGGCCTTCTTATATATTTAATTTGTTTATTTATTAGACCCAAGAACAATATAAACATATAACATTACATAAATTTGTGTCTATGCACTGTCCTTCTGATGATCCAATTATTATTTGCAGGAGGTGGAAATGGAGACTACTAGACACAAAGCCTAGTCAGCTGATAAGCAAAGATAACATTCCCAGGTAGGATTATAACCAGGCAGGTGCAGGCGGCCGGTTGTAATATGACAGCCATATCTTCAACATTTTAAGGTTATTTTTGACGCTGACCCCGGGCTTCCCGGCACCACAGTTCCGAACTCAACTGCGTGCTTACGGTGGAAAAAGAAATTCGAGAAAATATAAGATCAATCCCCAAAAAGTCATGGTAGACATCTCTAGTGCACAATTACTAGACCAAATAAATTGAGACAAGGTGTGGAGAATGAAGAAAAGGAGGAGTTTCTTACACGAGGAGTACTTGCTGGAGCCTCCAGAGCCGGTGCCGCCGGCGGCCGGCTGCGAGCACGACTTGGTGTTGCAGCCGTTGGGGCAGCACACCTTGCCGTGGGTACACTCGTAGTCCTGCTGGCACTTCGGGGAGCAGCTGTAGACTTTGGACGGCAGGGGACAGTTGCCGGATGCTGAAAAAGTTCTGAGTTTGTGAACACGGTTATCGCGTCGAAAATCATATATCTACATAGATTGACAACGACGATGGCCAAGTGCTATAAAATTAGACTTTAAACCTAGTTAATACTGCGCAAAACCAACTACACTCGCATTTCACGGTTTTCCTGAACATTCGCAGGTCAAGTTTCCATTGGCTTTATTTCTCATTTAATTTAATATATAGTTAGTATTTAGTTAATTTACCAATTTTATAAAAGCGTACCTACTTTCGATTGTGTGAATATGGTGTACTTTCATCTACCTATGTGAAACCTCGCCACGTTTCAGTCGTTTAAGAGCGATAAAACAGTACCTATTTACCTAATGCGAATGCAGTGATTCATGCATAAGTAATTTGTGTATATTTCGTTACGTGTTTATGTTTGTTTTTATGTGTTAGGAAACAATAAGGTAAGGCAGTAAAAGCAAACGAAAACTCTAGGAGGAACAAACGGAAACTCAGGTACTAAGTGCCTGAACTTCACTGTGAGAATGACGGTAGCCGACTCTGCCCCTGACGGCAGGAGCTACGAGTGGGTATATCAAAATAAACGGTAACGAACTGTCACTGCTAAGTAATTTTTTAATGTTTAGTTATGTACCTACTTGTTTGTAATTTGTGTATAACTATGTATAATCGACAATTCGTTCCTTAGGTCTGGTAAGTTATTTATGTAAAATTGGTTGCTTTTTCGTTCATTAAAAACAAACTTTTTACCTGTTTAAATAACGTAAAAACTTTTTCGTCATACGTTAATTCACCATACTGCAACTAATGATGATGTGATTCGACATATTTCGGTCAGCGTGACCACTTTTAGCTCGTATCCTCACGACGACGACAAATTTAGTTCAGGCGTTTTGACTTAAAAACGACAAATATGAACGGTCCGATAATCTTGGTCGTCGCCGCGCCGCCGCCGCGCCGGCGTCTCCGGCAGCGATGGCACTTCTGGATATATCAATAAAGTTAAACTTACCAGCCTCAGTCACCGAAAATACGATGAAGACAGCGCAGACAGATAGAATGATTGTCAGGGAACCTGGAAATACAAACACACATTCTAAGTCGTAGGATCTAAAGGAACTACTGAGAACAAAATCCATGTTAAATACATTCATAATAAAGTACAGCCAACAACCATCTACATAAAAACATTGCAAATTGGATCCTATTTCGACCATATAGTGTCACATTAGGGTTGCCACGGTTTTTCTCAAATAAAGTATATGTATTGGTTATTGAAAGTAAAACAAAAAGTTTCGTGTTCTCAAAATAAAAGACCATTTACTTTTCTTTAATATTGTGTTCAAAAAGTTGTAAATTATTATCAAATCAATTATAAAAAAATAATGTGAATTATATCTTTCTTTCTTTCCTATATTGCTAACACTGGTTTCAGATTTTATTCAGGTCGCCTAAAAGCACCAGATATGACTACGACTATTACCGCCATCTGGATGCAAGTAGTCGCATACACACTAACGAACTTGAACTATCCACCAGTGTGCAGGTTTCCTCATGATGTTTTCCTTCACGGGAAGCAAGTGGTGGTCTATGGAAACTATTATAAATGAGTCAGATTGGTATACAAACTCATGTGACACGTGTAGGATTCGAATCTGGGACTAAGTGATTGTATAGCATCGTCTATATTTGCAAGTTTTTAACTGGTTTCGCGTTGTTGACCTCTGTTCGGGATTACGAAATCAAAATTGGTTGTAAATATTGTTCAAGAACATTCATTTGCATGCATGGCGTCTACTGAGGTAAACTCAAAAAAGAAATCTATTTCGACGCCTCAGTAAAGTTAGTTTTTCGTACCTAGATATAGAATTTACGAGGTAGACAAAGCCAAGAGTCATGTAATCAACCGGATAATATTGCTGGTATCTCCAGAAATGAAAAATGACCTTTTCCAGTTCAACCAGTTCCAGTTTATTGTTTCGGTAGAAAATAATATCATAAAGTTAGTATGCTATGTACACTCTGCCACAGAGAAACCTGAACCCCAACCGCGATTTGAACACCATCTCTTAGGGGGTCAGATTTCTGTGTTTCTGTAGCAGACTGTACCTACAACAAGTCTCGAACTTTGAGGCTTACTCAATATGCGTAATTTGTCCTCATAGATATTATACCTACCTATTTATTTATGTTAACATTCCTCGCCGGCGCCGGCGGAGTGGCTATTTTTTTTTGGCGTTTCTTCTGAGTAGGTAGTTGTTGTTCCGAAATGCTAGTAGTTTGTAATGAAGAAGTATTATTTTATTATTTTAAACTATTATTTTACCACTGAATAAATTTGACTACTGTGTTTTTAGTAAGAAACTTAGGTAGCTATACTTAGGTATGTTTGATTAAACTTAACTACGTTGTCCCGCTAATCTAGTCGAAGTTGTAATGTTGGTAGGTAACACTTGAAAAAATAAATAAAGCATCAACAAAAACTTACCCATATTTTGTTTGTCTTTATTTACGTTACTCTTTCACTCCACAACAGTCTACAAACAAGAAACGACTGCTAATTCTGACTGCTCAATCACCTCTGCCGGCCACCGTGCTCAATAAATCTTATAAAACATGCCTCCAGCTTGTACAGGCAACTGCACATCAAACTATCCTATACTTCAAATTCGTCGCTATTGCCCGCGCTGAAACTATGCACGCTGATGAATAACGTGAGATTCACTGTACACACAAGAGCGCATATTACATCAACCTAACCTGCCTATAATATGCCTCATTGCATTTTCGCCTTTATTTCTATAAGGGCTTGATCGAATTCTGTAATCGAAGATGGCGGGTAACTTGATGTGCAGCTCACTGTGCCAAGCCGGCCACAAACTAGTTTTACATCCAATTATTTATTTACTACATCTTTCTACAAACAAGCTGGAATATTTCTAGATTAATCATATATTCGTAGCACTGATTGGTCTTTATAATCTGTTGTATTTATGAACAACACATAATTCTAGTATACTTTTGTATAGACGACACCATTAGGTAGGTACCGTTTATTTCTATTTTTAAGAAGGTGATAAATTTATTATTGTCGATCATGACCTAAAGTAATTAAAGTAAATTTTTAATAAACAATGTTTTGACTGCACTGATTAACATTAGAAAAGAGAAGTACCAAAAACAAAAAAATTAATAAATATGTATAAATAAAACACACAGATTGAATTAGCCCCAAAGTAAGTTCGAGACTTGTGTTATGGGACTAACTCATCATCATCATCAGCCCGTAGCAGTCCACTGCTGGACATTGGCCTCTCCCAAGGTCGTATCCTGGGACTAACTCAACGATACAATATTCCATAATTTATATATAGTTAAATAGTTTTTTCATATCTATACAATCATATACCAAAATTGTAAATGGGCTATGTCTGTATGTACATAGGAGATATTAAAGAAAAATATGGGGGGTTCTTTATGGGACTAATAGAAGTCAGAATATTTTCTTAGATTGTTGTGTTTGTTCACGCATCACGTAAAAACTATTGGGTGGAATGTTGATGTTTTCACAGCTGTATTAGGGGATAGTCTAACTTAAAATCTGGTATAGGTTTCATCGCAATACGTTACTCAGAACCCGAGGTATTGACAATGATAAGTTATTAACGGAAGCACGAAATTAACGACGAACGAAGCCGCGGGCGAAAATTATTTTATAATAAAAACAACATAACGACATTTTATTGATTATATTATATTAAGTACCTATTGTATAGATTTAATGCAATTTGTATGCCGATGCCGATGTCGTGTTTTTTTGGCTACTGACTGCAAATCCCAAAAAGCGGGACAGAGTTGTCCCGTGCGGGACAGTATATTCTGGAGTAAAAAATCTGGACGTCTGGCAACTCTGATGGGTAGGTACAAATGATAGCGAATGTAAATATCAATTGATATTGGATGAAAGGACGTATCATCTCAGGATGTTGACAGAACTCGGGACAAACCAGAGCATTATCCACTTATGTTAGGTATATGAGGTCATTTCGTATTGTGAATCGGAACGAATATATGTTGAGCTACACTTGAGGTCAATGTGGGGCAGATAAAGATTCATAAATTTGCATGTGATATAGAGATTGAGATGTTGAGAATATTTAATAATCCTTATAGGGATTTTACGAATTTATCAAAGAGCAACTACGTTTCTGATGCAATTTTCTAAACCACAGATTATGTAATACCTAGCAGTAAAACGTACTATGAATGCAATTACACAGATTCAAGATTAATTTTTAGAATCAGCTTTTGGCGCTAATTGAGCTATTTACTTAAGAGCCATCTATTGGTACTTTTTCATAATATTCAGTATTGCTATTCCCTACTAGATGGCGGTGTACGTTTATGAAATGGTATTTTATAGTGTCATGGTAAAAACGCTTATCTCATAACGAGACGAGTATATTGCGGAACTTTGATTTAGTACTAGGTTAGATCTTAACCCTGTCATTTATTCATAAAAACATACAAAACATACTACGTTTGTCTCTTTGTCAATCTCAAATTTATAAAGTGCGATAGTGACAAAACTTATTGTAGATGTTTTAATTTTTTTATTAATAACAGGGCTAGTATTGATTATTCTTTTTCATAATCTGTAATGAAAAATATAGAAATATATTTTTATATTTTTATATATAAATATACCTTTAATGGTTTCTGAACGTATGCAACGCGCCACCTGTCGAATAAACAACAGAACTAATTTAAATATTTCGGTTTATGTCAAACTTTCAATTTCAACGGGTCAGTGTTGAGTGTTTTTTGCAAAATAAAATAACAACTACGTAATTTACGTAAAAAATATAGTGTAATTTTGACTAAAACTATGCTTGTAGTGTTTTATGTGTGATAATTTCATTTGTGTATTGTGTCCTTATTTGAATAATGGATCCCTTCACTCAGGTTGGTTGAGTGCGTATTGTTTGTTTCAATAACGGGCATAGTT
Source organism: Plodia interpunctella (assembly GCF_027563975.2). Lineage (NCBI taxonomy): Eukaryota > Metazoa > Arthropoda > Insecta > Lepidoptera > Pyralidae > Plodia > Plodia interpunctella. The sequence goes on from NC_071315.1 coordinate 3,036,101, forward strand.
CGTTAGAAAATTGGTTAATCTTTTTATTACTGACTTTCCAGCGTATGCTTGAGCGTGCAAGAGCTAGGCAAGAGAAAATTGATCAAAAATTAGCGAGTTCGGGGCAAACAGTCCCGAAACGGAAACCATTAGCGGAGAACATTCTAAACAAGAACAGTTCTCCTTCTAAATCGCCACCGAAGATCGTAAAAGAGTCTATTGTATCTCCGAACTCGATAAGTGCTCATAAAGATCAGATAATACTGTCAACGCCTCAAAAATCGAGGAACGACGTAGTGGTAACTAAGAGAGAGTTTAAAAGTCTAAAAAGCAGTGTCAATCGCCGCAATTCAGATGTTTCTGTGGAGATAAACATCAGCCACAGGAACGACATCCAGATTGAAGTGCAGGTGGAGGAGAGGGACGCCCCAATAAGCATTACTTATGACCCAGAATGTTTGGGTGGCAGTAATGTTGTTATTAAGGAAATTGACAGTGGGTATTTTGTTGTTTTTATACTGCTTAATCCCTTGATAGAGAATACTAAGAGAGATCCCTCATGAGGCTGACATAGTCACACAAAGTGCACTGAAGCCTTGTCAAAAATTTAGAAAAAAAGAAGACTAGCTGCAACAATACATAAACAATTATTTGCTGCTAACTGGCTAACTGTCAATACATAACAGATTGAGACCTTCAGGAGTATATCCAAAGGGCCTACAATTATTAATCCAGACATATCAGAAACTTTGTTTTCCTCAAGTAAACAAAGAGCCTTTGCCCCGAGTTGGGAGAATATGACTAATCACCCAATTAGATTAACTTCCGTTAATTATTATTTGTATATTATTAATACCTTTAAGCACTTACTTTTGTTTATCAAAAGCTATTTATTCAGTTGTATTCTTGAAGTGTTGGTGTTAACGTAATCTCAGTAATTAAGGCTTAATTTCATATTTTGGTAATGAGATGTGAATGATTTGTGGTTTGAATATTTTTCATATATTATTCTTTGGTGGTGTCCTTATTGAATACTTATATTATAATTTTTTTTGAATCATTTCATTTTTGGTTTGAAAAATGTCTGCAGGTAATATTTTTTCTCATTTGTATCTATATCTTAGTAAATTTTTTTTCCTTCTAAATTTTTGACAAGGCTTCAGTACACTTGTGTGACTATGTCAGCCCCATTGGGGATCTCTAATATAAACTTATCTAGCTTTCATAATGCTTGTCCACAAGATATAAATGGATTTTCCAGCAAGACATGTATCAAGTCTTCCTCCTTGTTACACATAGTACACAAATCTGAGTCAATTAGTAAATTTATTTGCTACAAATTTCAATTTCCTGTTTTTATTTATTTCTGTAATTTTATGACTGCCTTACGTCAATCTACTTTGTGGATCTTATTGTTTCTAAGGCTTTTTTGAATTCAAATAGTTTATTTCGGACTGATTTTTTAGACGACGCCTCCAAGGCAATTCTGGACAAGGCAGATGGCGAGCACGAAATGAAGACTGATCGAGCGGGGCTCCGCACCAACATGAAGTCTCGGCTCGACAGGCTTGGCAACTTGTATTCAGGTAATTGTTTTTGATGTCTAAAGGTATATCATCCTAAATTGAATAAAGAATTTTGAATTTAAGTAACACTGCTAACTTTTGATATCTTAAGAGTGGTTCTATATAAGTTATAACTGTCTCTGCACAAAATGGTATAAATTCACCAAAGTCGCCCGCCGCGTGTATCGTTACTTCTTGTACATCATGCAACAGATTTTAATGCAGTTTTCACTGTTAGACAATTTATAATCGATAGTTTATATATAAACAGCCTATTAGACCATGCGAAGCCGGGTCAGGTCACTAGTGATTTAATAATACCAAAAATTAGTAAACTTCTGAATCACATATCCTGTTTTGATACAACAAGGCTTTTAAAATTGCAGGATGTGATAAGGTATTGATAAACAATAAATTGTCTACATTAGAAAGCTAGGTTTTAGTGATAATGCGATATTCAATTAGAAAATACTTTAAGTGTACTGTAAAATTATTTTAATATATACATAACCTGACGTTGCACCTAGGATTGGTTTACAACGAAGGAACTCCTCAGCGCGGACATGATTTTTGTCACACATTGAATGCAATAAGATCTCTCTGACAACACTAAAAGTTTGTGGTGGAATTTTTGTAAAAAAAACCTATAAAACCCGTGTCATTACAGACAAGCCAAACCTCTCATCGCCAATTCACCGCACGGAGCAGCAGTTTCGTTCAGAGACCCCACCGACTGACGTCAAGGAAATGAAGGTAGATGGCAAGAGGAAGTTCGGAAGGCTGGCAGCCCTCGCTGACCAGATCAACAACTGGGAAGATGACCTCACGCATCACACTTTTGTAAGTTTCTGTTTATTTGCCAGGAGTCAGTGTTATAATGAATCTTAAAATTTTGTAGAAGCCCTCCTTGGGATTATTGTTGCCTATCAGCTGCCAAGTCTATGCGTCCCTTATGTACCTCGTACTAGGCCACATGACATGGTACATCTGACTGCTGTCTATGTCTATAACCTTGTGAGTTATAAAAGACTAGATGTTGCCCGGGGCTTCGCTCCCGTGGGAATTTTGAGATAAAATATAGCCTATAGCAATCTTGGATAATGTAACTTACTAATGGTGAAAGAATTTTTGAAATCGTATCGGTAGTTATGAAGATTTCCCGCCTCAAACATACAAACTCACAAACACTTACCTCTTTATAATAATAGTACATAAATTATGTTTTATTATTTTAGCTTTTACTAACGACCCGACCGGTCCGGCTTCGCAAGACGTATTTAAACATTCGTACATCTTTATCTAAATAACACTACACCAAAAACTGATGCGTGGTTTAAAAAAGAAATCTTAGAAACAGTCAGACGCGTTCTTTATTTTATACTATACAGGATAAAATATTATTTTTTTAAAACCCATAATTCATAAACGGAATATAATTGCGTTTAAAAATAATTTCAGAACCAAGAACCACCAAAGAAGCAGTCAGAACGCGCGTACGGTGCGAAAGCCGACTGTAAACACAGCAAAGAAAAGCTGGACGCGTCCACACTGGACGTGTCCATACACTCCATCAGGGACATCAACCAAGCGCTGCAAGGCACTACGACTAAGGCCAAACAGGTGAGTTGACTTTTTATTTAGTCCCAATGCTGGGCAAAGTTCTTCGCCGTCCTGTTTACCCTATCTATTGAAAGTGTGGCAACTCAAACAGATACCGACGCGAATGTACGAACATTGCATAGTTTGATGACATTTTATTAGAGCTCTTTTCCGCAATGAAAAACCAGCAATGTATGCCGAATCCGCCGAAGCATGGCGAACTGTTTGCTGATAGTGTATAACGTCACAAGCACACAAACGTCATAATGCTGACAACCTAAAGCTGAATTACATAGTTCGCAATTCTACGAACAGATGGCGCAAGTGGTTGGATTGTCTAGACTCGATCGCGGTGTTGATATTTGTAGGATTGGATACAAATTTAAATACAACCTCCAACCTGACACCGTTAGCATTGCCCCAAGTGTCATACCTGACCTGGGGGAAATATTTCCTGTTGTGGCGGTCAAGCATAATACTCTCTCGTTTCTCGCAAAAGCCATCTCCAATGCTAAATCTCGTTCATTTTATTTCTATAATAATAAACATTTATTTCAAGCTTTAAAGAGTTTGCAGAGACCATGGCAATAGAAACGAAAGAAAGGATGTCAGAAATAGTCGCAAAAAATTTATAAGCAACTGAATTTGTTTATCTTCCTTCTTACAAAGTTTTATATCTTCGCACATAATTTAAAATAATAACATTTTTAATATAAATTGTTGCAGCCTACATCAAAAACACATAGTAACACCTACATAAAGTCCTCCAACGAGTGCCAGCGGCTGAAGAAAGAAATAGTTGCAGAACTGGTAAGTGCCTAGATGTTAAGACGCGAAAATATACCATTTACCCGCATATTATAATTCTAGAATATTCCTTTTTCTTGTTTTTGTGAATTCTCTTTAGCGTGTTTGTGTTAAGATTTTCAGCTGGTATACATTTGTTTAAATATTTAATGGAAGAAAATGATAAAACAAAATTTAGTGATGAAATAATAAAATATGATTGTAAAGGTAAGTACTGTTTAATTTTAGTTCGAATATTATGTGACTAATATTTGTGAGTTGATTTCCATTTTCAAATTCATACAAATATTGCATGACTTTGAGCAGAAAAACGTATTTGCTGTTACTATTTCATCAGGCGTTGGGGCTTATTTAGACGACATTACGGTGGATATTGTATTTGTAGACAACCTGTTTACGCTAATAACGAAATAATATTAATAAAACAATAAATATATTATATGTTTAATAACACCAGTGTCCTTAGACTTGTTTTGTTAATAATATTAATAGTTATATTAACTTTGAAGTGGCACTAGTGTGCAGAAAACTTTCGAAAATTTATATAACAAACAAGACATATGTATTAAAAATTAATATCGACTAAGTAGTATTATATAGATACTTTAACTACAAAATTGTCGTTTTTAACGCTTCGTCTTTATAAGCCCTAATTGCCTATTTCGTATACTTCTAGAATAACTAGCCCATAAAATAATCAAATTTATATTAATTCTGATATCAAGCATGTTATACACAAAAAACAAAATGGTAATGGCCTTCTTTATATTATTTTAGCAAGATTATTTTTTTATTTGCGGCTAACACCCAGCTTTCTATGATTGGTACAATGGTGTGGGTATTTAAGTAATTTCAGTGTCTAAAGACTGAAACTATATTTTACTTTGCCGTCGGTAATAAAACGTAAGTGACACGTATTTTCATTAACAATTGTGGTGTCATTTTACGTTAATTTAATTATGAATATTGCGCGTTAAAAAAGACGAAGTTGCATCAACGCCATTTGTTTTTTTTTTTAATTTAATTTTCAAAAATATAAACAGTAAATGTTTTCAAAAGTGACCCGGTGGAAATGCGTATTTATGTATGCGTAATACGGCAGAAAAAGACACACGTCTTTTTTAGATACGTAAATAATAAAGCCTAGAATGGTAACTGCGAAGATATCAAAATTAATTCCATTAGGTTTTAATTGGAACTAGAGATAAAAAAACTGATTAGTAGTTCCATCATAGAAATGTTGAGGTTGAGGGTACTAGTGACAATGAACGAAATCGCGTTGGGTAAATATACATATTTTATGCGTACGTTTTTTTTTAATTCAAGTAACATTTAAATCATGTGAAAAGTCTATTTTCACAATCAGTTGTCAACTTACACATTAGGACAAGACGAGAGGTCACACCACGTGGTAATTTGCGTATGCGTACGCGCATGCATTTTGTACGCACAGCGCGTAGCGCGCGACCTTTGATGTCTCTAGCTGCTGGACAGGGTAAGTCGTGGAGTCGTGCACGGAATGTATCCATTTAATTAATAGGCATATTTGAAACAATATTTCAAATCATCTGCCTGTTCAGATGATGCCACACTTAATTTTTGCATAAATGCTGCCAAAGACATGCTACATTTCATAAAATACGATAGACGTACTTATTTCGAGTGATATATTATTAGAACACTTAATTTATCCACGTCAGATACTTATAATAATCGTACCGTTTCAAAATACCATTTCTTGCACAAATCGAAGTTAACAAAATTTTATGAAACAGACAGCGCAACAGTTTTCCCTGTGCCTAATCATGGATTAGTCTAGCCATAATAATGTAACGACAATTTGAAACGCAGCACGTTTAGAATCACAAATAGTTCGCTCAAATCTTTACTACCGACCTGACTTTGCATACATTGTTTCGTTTGTTGAGAGTAATCAGTACGAGAACTGAGGTAGACTTTGAGCCTGTGGTTTATCAAAATGCTACATAGTATTTCATTCCAGAAATTGGAATAGTTAATTGATATTAATTTATGCAATGTAAGCTACATAAAAAAATATGTTTTTAGAAATAAAACCGAGTACCGAGTATTTGCTCTTTGAGGCGGGTAATCTCCGAAACTACCGAACCGATTTCAAAAATTCTTTCACCATTAGAAAGGTACATTATCCAAGTTTGCTATAGGCTATAATTTATCTCAAATATCCCACGGGAGCGAAGCCCCGAGCATCTAGTTCATTATAAAAGCAAATTTTGCTTTGGCGTAAGAAAATAGCTTAGACAGCTGATAGCTAACTACAGCATTCCCCGAGAGGGTCTAAGTCAGGCATGCGGTCGGTCTTCATGTTCAAAATTTATAGACTTTTTTTACGTGCATCCTGGGCTTCGGGGCGACACAGCCGCGATGTATCCAGGACTACGCAAAAATTCAACAATAAGGCATACAACTAGATGCCTTTATAGTTCCCAACGATTCTATTTTATATTTTCCCTGACAAGTGAAGTGTTATTATTTTCTTCTCATAAATTTTGTCTGGAAGAAATTGCTCATGTAATTGTAGGTATTTTTATTTTCAATTTTATACCTGTTTGTTTTGTTTTAAGTGATCTGGCGAAGTCAGATGGGGAGAAGGGCTTTGTTTTATACTATGTTGTGATAGGGTTTTGTATTGTATGTTTGTAAGTTGCATTTCGCCGCTGGTTTTCCCTGTCCGAAATCGAGTCAATGCCGAGCCAAGTTGCGCGTGCGCGTGACTTGGCGCCATCTGATAACGAATAAAGTATCAAGGTTGGAAGCTCACTTGGCACTTGCGCTTTGAACTCAAAAAATTTAGAACTTTACAAAAAACAAAAAGCTATGTACAAGTGTCTCAAAAAGCTATGTACAAGTGTCTATGACATTTTCAATAGTTCTATTAAAACATATGTATATTAATATGAAGTATCTTCCTTCATTTCACGGCTGCGACGCCCCGAATCGCGAGATCCTTTTAAAAACTTAACTTTAAAGTTTTGTAGATTCTACTTTCAGTGTTTACGACCGTACGCCTGCCTGAAATCAATGTAAACTATCAATAATTAAATGAAGGCATAATGTTCACAGTTTATTTTCTATTAGACGAGTATTTCCTATTGTACTCTCTGAACGGTCTCGACTACGACCTATTTAATAATAGTGAGTAATGCAATATGAGATGGACTATGCCGGCCACCCAAAGAGGGCACGGGTCCATTTTAAATGCCCTCGTAAAATATCAGCCTCAAATCGTAAAGGCCTCGTGTTTATGTTTCTGCGTAAATGGGACAATAGCAGCCGGCGGGTTTGGCTGTTTGTGTGTTCGTTACAGTTTCTGTTCTTTATTGTTTAGGTACTAACTAGTTGGCGTCCGCGGCTCCGCACGTGGCAAATAACCATGTCACTCCACATTTAAAACTATTTTAACACCGAAAATATTCTCGATGTTACGTTTTGACGTGCAATGGGGACATTTCAGATTTGTAATATTAGTATGGACTAGCTTTTCCCCGCGGCCTCGACCACATGATTACCGCATTATTTTTCCCGTACTCCTAATTATACGTATGCGAAATTTCTAGAACATTGGTTGAATTGATAACGCGACTGCACTCATGACGCTAAGCCATTTGTTAGAAACATCAGACTAATAAATAAATTAAATGTCAGACGCCGCTGAAAGGCAGAATCGCTCAATGGCTCTTTTAATAACACAATCGCGATGTCAGACCGATTCATCAAATAAAAAATCCCCTTGTAGAAACACAGTGATTTTTTATGTTGATCTGAAAATAATTGAAACTCTGTTTAGTATGTACGCAAATTTATTGTTTATTTGTCATTCCGCGAATCTGTCTTTATTTTGACCTTTTGCGGCAAAATAAATATTTATATTTTAATTACCTTGATCTTTTCTTAAATTATATAAATACGACGACGAGAAAAACATAAAATATTTTTTATGCCTAAAAAATATTTTATGTTTTTCTTTCAAAAGCACGTCTCAATTCACCACGGTCATAAAACAATTTTATGTTCTTGGACGTTCATTGTTTTTGGACCCCAAATATTTTTGAGTGGCCAAAGTCATTTCAAAAGTCTTTTGTTCCGCAGTCCGCGCGGTTTTGTTTTAACAAAACGAATTCAACGAAATTTTGGCGTGGTGGAATAAACAGATTTTTCTAGAGGGAGTATTTAACGTGCTCACTTAGATCATAAATCCAGCGATCTGACATCATCAAAATAGCTCTAATGCCGAGGTAGACTTCCGCGTGCTATCTGTGGACAACATTGCACTCAAAATGTCATCGCACGCCGGAGCATTTCCGCGAAATATTTCTGTCTTTACTTTCATGATGCTTAAGCAGATATAGTGCTACCTGCCATCGATAAAAACTGAGAAATCTTGGATAAAAATATTAAAAATGTCTGTACATTATTTGCGCTGAGTTTTAAATCATGATTTTTTTCGCTTTCAATGTATATAATTAATAAAAAAAACACTATTTCTCAATTAATTAAAAAGATTGTCTAGACAAATGCGACGATTCTAAAGCTTGTTATTTAAATGGGATTGACCATTATATATTATTGTCTACAATAAAGTTCCATGCAAGTTTGAGAGCGAAAGAAAAATATGTGCCCACTGCCTCTCCTTGGCCGATTATAAAACTCAAGGAGACTATAAACTAGAGATTCGTCTCATAATCATCTCAGATGCACCAGCAGCCCATACACAACCCTCAGATATCTCAACTCCTGACATTGTTTATATGTCAGGATGTATATGTAATAAGTTAGATTATTATCATTTTGTATTATTACAAGTCATAAATTACCACTTATTTTTTGTTGTATATTTTTCTGATACATTAATTTCCTAGACTATGAACAGGTTCTACCTGTCTGACTAGACAGACTGATTTTAAATGTCTGCCTCTATTTCCTAATGTAAATATTAGCGTTATAAGTTAGTATTCTTCAAGTGCTAAAACATCAGACAAGTTTATTTATTATGCAAGCAAAATACGTTAATTCTCATCCATTGTTTACTTTGTATTATTAATTTCCTTAAAATTTGGTATAATATGAATATAAGGCCAGAATAACATCAATAGGAGATTAACAGAATATTCTAGGAGAATAGTACAGTCAACTGCACATTATCCTACCCATATTCATTGCAAACTCGCCGCTATTGTCGCGCCATAGGGGTTCATGTGGGGTAACTTTATGTGCTGTTAACTACTAGGATACTATTGTCTCGAAATTCCTACGGCTGGAGTATAGTAACCCAAAGTTTTGCTGTCATATTTTTTTCGTGTGAGACAACCGGCGTGGATTTTTGTATTAAAACTTAACACTCTTATTAATTAACTAAAATTAAGATCATACAATCGCCCGCCTGTTTCACTCCAACCCTCTTTGATAATAAAAAAAATATACACACTACACTTGATGGTATTTTTTGTTCGTATCGATTGACATGTGAGTCGTCGATGTGTCACGTTGTTTGGTAGGTGGTATCTCTGTAATCCGACACCTGTGATCGAATTGAGGCTGACCTGGCTTGATAAAGAACATTAAGCTGTCTCTGAAAGCCTCAGTGACCTAAAGCTCATTATGCCGGGCTGCTACACTGGAGGTCCCGGGTTCGAACCCCGGTCAGATCAAGATGGAAAATGATCTTTTTCAGATTTACCTGGGTCTTGGATGTTTATCTATATATTATTCATTGGCATTATTTTATCTATATGCTCATTCGATGGTACTGAACAACTTTTTCGTATGGAAGGAACCTTGAAATCGCGAAAAAAAAAAACATAAATAGCTATTTAATTTTGTATAGAACAGCTGATTTTTTTATGTCGCGATTTCGGAGTTACTCCTATACTAAAAGTTGTTCAGAATCATGGACTGAGAGCATATAGACAAAATATTGCCAATGTATAAAGTCACCCAGTAAGTATCGTTGAGTTAGTATACCATAACAAGTCTCGAACATACTTTGACATACACAGAGAACATACTTTACAGAGTGATTTATTGCTATAGCATATACCTATTTAACTGTTATTATATAGTGAAAAGTTGGGAACTTAAATATCGGTGATTTTTTTTAGTCTGCAAATCCAGAATAACGGGACAGACTTATCCCGCGCGGGACTGTAAATTCTGAAGTTGAAAATCGGATCGTCCCGCCAAAATCTGGTCGTATTGCAACGCAGCCCATGTATAGTTTCGCAAGCTGAAGCACTTTCACAACTATCAATAAAACATCTTTATAGTCTTTTAAAACGTAAATAACACAGACGCAACGACAGACATACATAAACCCGAATATAAAACAGTGTGAACTTAATCTAGTTTAAATGCTAATAAATCTCTTTCCATATCTATTGTTAGTTACGTCATTGTAAACGGGCAGAATTGAACATGAGTGTATTTATAATTGCTGTAGTATGATTATGACAGACTCGCGTTTGTCTGCGTAGTACCACAGCCGTTCATACAATACAGTCATTCGTCGAACACCTCTACGCGGGGCAATAGTGAGGGAGGTGAGGGGCGGGTGGTGCAATCCGTTTCGTACAAATGGCATTATCTAGGAGCGGACATGGACATGGGATCTAGCATATAGTACCAGTCTAGTAGACGTGACGACTGTGACGTCCCTGAGCCCAGGATCCACGTAAAAATAAACGTTTAAATTTGGTAGATTCGGTTGTGATTTTACTACCTTCATGGCGACAACCTTTGAGAATTCTGTTGTAGTTTATCAGTTGTCAAAGCTTCGTAACCCTTAGTCGCCTCGTACGACATCCATATGGATACGGAGTGGTCCTATTGCAGGCAGGAACCACTGGCGACTGTCTAGCTAAGCTAGTCGAATATCGGAGCCGTTGGAAAACTGTACATATTATTAGACTGTGGCGATAGTTTGTTGAACTGCATTTTTTGCGGATCGGTTACCGGTTCATATCCAGAGTTTTTACCCGGTCAAATGGCTAAGATTTATAGATTGTGAGTGCATCGAACTTGGTTGTGATGTCTCCTCGTAGTCTCTGAGCTCGGCATGCACTCCCGTATTTAAAAAATATAATCCATAGACAACTTGCCGTTTCTTCATTCCGATGCATACTTTCTGATGCCCTTATTTGATTCGTGAGGCATTTAGAAAAAGCAATTATGTGTTTTTTTTAATGCGTTTCTTGTCTATTGGAATAGATTCTTTACTTTTTTGTATATAAAACTTATGACATCAATACGGGCGGTACTGCGGGAAACGGCTAGTTTCTTATACTTCTACAAATCTACAGATCTTCTCGTAAATGTTGTACGAGGCGACTAAGGGACAATAGCCTTAGCTGTTAAGCAAAAATATTATTACCAAAGAAGGTGGACGACATGCAGGCGGCCGCTTGTAAAATCGAAGATAAATAATTTGATTGAAACTAGAGAAAAACATTACCTACATTGATTGCAATTGTAATAAAAAAAAGGTTAACTGTTACTCTGAAACTATATATTCGTCTTTTCCGTCTGTGGTCATACGTGTATTACTAATATAGCCATTGGCAAATCTTCAAAATAAAAAAATAAAAAAACAGAATCTCTGGGCTTTGAATCCACACAGCTCCAAACCATATATCACCAACACAAGAGATAGATAGATACATGCTTCAAATCCAAGCAACGTCTGCACGGAAATACAATGTTTTCATTGGCAATTGCAAGCAAACATCATATGTTTATGTTTATGTTCACCAATTCCTCACGAGATTATTGTTGTAGCTCACCATACTTTTATCCTGTTAGCCCTACGGTTTAGGAGAGTAGGGCATTGACATCGGTATTTTGAAGGGAGTAAATTGGTTAATAGGTTTAATTCGATTCCGTAGACGGTGGCTTACTAGATAGTTTTTACAAGATTTTATTTAACTTGCAACGTAACTGTATGACATATGTGTCTATGATTATAATATTTTGAGCTTTATGACATTTTAAGATAAGGATCCTTAAATTTAGATGCCATTAACACACGCCAAGGAAATACGTAAATATATCGATAAATTTGCAAAGCTGATTTAGCTTCAACCTATTTTTAAGCTTGCTTTTTGTATTAACAAAAATAGTAATTTTCCAAATTTATTTTATCGTCTATCATCAGCTGTTTAACAGTCTGAAATTCTAAGAGATATGTGAAAATATGTCGACAAAATAATGGAAACGCATCAATATTAAATTTACTATAAGTACGTATAATTTTATCGATCATCATTGTTGACATCATGGTTTCAAATTTACAAAACGCCATATTTATTTTCCAATTACTCTTATTATTTATATTAATTCCAAACAAAGCGCTTTCACATCCCAAATTGTTCCCCATGGTCCCCAATTATCATGTTGTGTAAGAGTCATAGATATAAAATGTCCAGAGGGTTAGTCCTATTTCCTTCTGCATTCTATAAAAATTTCTAATTCATGTGTCAGTTAATCGCAATATAACATCTCTGTATTGTTCTTCAACTTTAACGCAGCTTGCAAGATATGTATGTACAAAAACATTATTTCTTTTTGTTACATACAAGTCCAACAGTACAAAGTAGACAATTTTAAGAACAGTTTTGCTTCCTTTTCAAATGTTTTGGATTGATTAGTTTTCCCTTTATCATTTCTGTTGATAATCTACATAACCTAATCCTAACTAATACTAATATTATAATTGCGAAAGTAAGTTTGTTACCTCTTCACGCTCTACGTATTCGATCAATCTTCATGAAATTTTGCATATATGTAGTTTGAAGTATGGAGAAGAACATAGGGTACCTTTCATCCCAGAAAAATGTTGTTCCCGTGGGAAATTAACGGTGACGAAGCCGCGGGCAAAAGCCAGTAATTAATAATGTGTATAAAATATATCGACCAAGAATCAAACACTCTTTACCGATATAAAAATAAGCGGGTGTTCCGTCAAATACAATAAAATTCAATCTCTTCTAGCATTTGTCTATAGACAATCCTTCTACACGTTATATATTCTAGTGACTTTGTGGTCGTGGAGCTTTGTGGTCTTACACAGAACTCATTGTTGCGCTTACATCACGTTAGTGTGCCGTCTTTGTACTATCATTAGCGCCTTAAAGTCCTTCGGTGAATGCTTATCGCCTTTGGTTTCTGGCAGTCTTTCTATTTTTAACCATATCTAAGGTTTAATTCACTGTTGACTAGTGTAAAGTAGGTAGTTAAATTTTATTGCGCAAATTAAAAATTTAATACGTGGACTTAATGCCATATGGCATTGTCTGCCAGTGCTGTACATTAATCGTGTGGTATGCATTTATAATACTTATTGTTTTTTTAATGTGAAACTATACTAAAAAAGTAATGTCTTAACACTAAATGAAATTATGGTTAAAATAGAAAAAAAAGCTACTACCTGGTAAGAATGTTAAATAAAATCTCATTTTAAACATTAACTTGAAGCTGAAGAAAAAACAATTTCGGTCATTCTATTAATACAGTTTATAATTGCCTATTTTCCATAAAAATCTAAAAACCCGTTATTTCCATGGGACGTTTGCCTATTATTAAATCAGGCAAAACACTTGACAAAAACAAAAGAACACCAGAGGCGACCGCGTGTCTGTCACACTCACAACATCAATTGTCATCATTATATTGAATCCTTCCTTTATCCGTCCGTGTCCACACAATAAAATCCCTTACCTGTCCTTGAAAAGGGACGACAAAAAATGCTCAGCCTTTGGCTTCGTTTCGTTACTATTGATAGTAGAATCCATACCTTGACCGGTTATATTTTCCTACTACTACCTATTATATTGTGTAAAAATTACACAGTTTTGACCAACGTTGCTTTTAGAGTTCATGATTTAGCCACCCAAAAATAAGTTATTCAATTGAAAACAGATTTTTTTTCCTTCTGGTGAACCACAATACATTTTCCATACATATCGTAGCCGTCTAGACTATGGGGCAATAGCCTTAGCTTAATGTAACAGAGGCATGACCATATGTAAACTAATTGTTTTATTGTCATGCTCACTGGTTACCCTGGCTACTTTCGGTTTCAATAACTTTTAGTTTTCGTTCTAACGATCTTTACGACATTATGCTCTTACTCAATTTCTCTGTTTTTCCTATTGGTTAGCTGGGAGGGAATTCTTTTAGCATTAAGTTCGCCATTTGTCCTTGTTTTTGCTAGCTACAATAAAGTTTAATATTAATAAATGGTTATGCAATGCCCTACACCATATGCGCTGTTTCAGTCATCTGGGTTGCCGCGTCTTCCTAATTTTCGATTGCAAAACTGATGACATATACGCCGTCAAAATTATCATCTGTGCCGGTTCCCCGCACGTGTGGCTCCAGGCCAGTCGTACTTACAACGCCAACGCGCATGCGCGTACCCGCGTGTACCGGACACAATAATACGCGCGAAATAACGGTCCTAACGCAGCTCATTCAACCTTTGAAAATAGACTGTACTGATGCAACTTTGTCTTCCCGTTAATAATCAAAATATCGACGTAAACACGTGCTCACCCTACACCTCCGCCGCCATTGTCCAATCGTAGGAGAGCGCCGGCTACCGGCGGGTGTCCGCCAGCAAATCGCGGCTCGTTTACGATTTCACCGCGACGAAAACCGCCGATCCCGCCCGACAGGAGCCGAAGTGCGCCCTGGCAACCCCCAGTGCAACTGCAGCCCCCAACATGGCCACATTGGTTGCGAACTCGCCGCCGGTTAACCCGGTCACGAAAAAGCCTTCCATCAAGAAGTATCGAGCTCCGACACCGCCGAGCAAGCAGGATGACTTTGACAGTGACAAAGACAAGGAGAATAATATCGTGGAGAAAGAGGAGAATGACAACGCAAGTGATTGTGTACAAACAAAGCCGGAGGTGCCTGACAAGCCGGTGATCGCGTCGCCGCTCAAAAAATTGGCTCCGAAATTGAACGGAAATGTCGATAGGAATTCTGTGCTGTCCCGAGCGGCGATGTTTGAGGCCGGGAGCCCGAGGGCGAAGGACCCGGCTGAGATGTCGCTTAGGGAACGCAAGGCGCTTTTCGAGAAAAATAAGGGCGCAGCGATCGTCCCTAAAGCGCCCTTCGGAATGGCCCCCTCGGTCAAAACTCTGCACGGCGATAAAGGTAAGTCAATTTTGTATTCTTATTTCAGTGCCAACTGTATTTTTTTGTTGTTTATAGTCGAAGATCACGAGCTGGAAATCCGAGTATAACACAATTATTTGTGGTTTATGATCTGTAACCAATTTAATATATCTTATGTTGTTAAGTCTACAAAAACACTGTACTTATGATCTTTGAAACAACGCAACATGAAGAAAGCAAATCTTAACACTCTTCCAATGAATTTAACCATCCATTATTTTAAAATTTGTGGGTAGTTGTGTGCGAGTATTTACACATCAATAACACACTATGACATGCAATATTCCCACATAATGAAAATGCATTGAAAGTGCAACGTTTCTTTTCTGTATGTATGCTATATGCGGCAAAATGCCAAGCGCACAAAGAGATTCCGCGGTTATTCAGCTGGTCACTATGTCGCCTAAACGCATCTAATATGACTTTTACGACTATATATACCCGCCTCTAGGATGTTACGTGATAATTTGACATCAACACTTATCGTTTGTTCCCGGTATGAAATATAGCATCATCAGCTTGTAGCAGTCCACTGCTGGACATAGGCCTCTCCCAAGGTGCGCCACTGCTGTCGGTTTTAGGCTTTTAGCATCCAGTCGTGAATGCGTGATATTTTAGCGATTATTTTGACTATTCAAACTTATACAGAGCAACAACCTTGCAGGACTAAAAGATTGACATCATAAATAAACAGCAACGTTTGTTCTTCTAGTTTTGGTATCGAAGTAATAAGTCTTACCTATAAGGTTACTGATATTTTCCCAGCTTAGATTTAATAAATGTATTTCGTGTTTACAAGTAAACCTGCGTATACAGGATAACTGTCGCAGGATAGCCGTAGTGTTTAATTTATCTAACTAGACAATTCCAGTTCTCAGCTACACGCCAGAATTTAGGGTTCACTCTGATTATGCTAATAGGAATATATATATGTATATATTTTTTTTTTCAATAATATTTTATCGTTCCGTTCTTTTTGAACCATTGTATGATATTATTTCGTTTTATAATTTAAATTTCCGAGAAATGACCCTAACGATTTACAGTTGTATTTAGCTCTATTACAGTTAATTCTAACAACTGTTAGAATTTCTAATTTAATACTTGAAAGAGACTTAAGTTTAACGTTTTACGAACAATAACGACTGCACTAGACCGGTGCAACATAAAGCGCGTTTATTTATGTCTTCAAAGACGTTCTTCCGCGCAAGTATATGACGGACGTGGTATGTCGTACGAGTCGACTGAAGGATAGAAACAGCCTTAACAACTAAAATGCAACAGGAGCATTCCTAAAGAAGATTGATTTCAGGCAGGCGAACAGTTTGTCGATCGCGTATTTTAAAAAATTTAAGACTTATTTTTATACATATATAGTTTCAGGATATCGCATGCAGCCGCTAATGTAACCAAGAGCACGCGAAATTCATAGAGTGGTTTTATATATTTGTACGGAACACGCGACAAAAAAAGTCTCGATCTTGCCTTTATTCCGCGGCGCATTATTAATAATACATGAGGTCATAACGGGGGATCGAACTATGCAAATTGATTGGATTATTGTTGTTTTTTGGTGTAGTGATGCTAATTTAGCTTCACTATAGTTATCATTATGCCAATCTTGTGGAGTAGTTTTTTGCGCCTGCGCAGAGTAGGTGTTTCGACCGTGTAATGTTTGCTAGTGATTGATTAGCTATAGTCGTGTAGTGTACTTAGATAATAATGTAGCTTTATACATTCCAAAGTATTTTACATTTATTGTACAGCCAATGATATAAATAATTATGTAAACTTATAGAAAACAAGCTATTGGCGATTAAGATTTTATTCAAGTGCTATATATATATATATATATATATATATAATAATAATTATTATTATTATAAGCGTTTGTGAGTTTGTGACTTCATGAGTTTGTATGTTTGAGGCGGGTAATATCCGAAACTACCGAACTGATTTCAAAAATTCTTACACCATTAGAAAGGTACATTATCTAAGATTGCTATAGGCTATATTTTATCTCAAAATTCCCACGGGAGCGAAGTCCCATGCAACAACTAGTATATTATAAAGGGCAAACTTTGTTCGAGTAAGTTGAAGGTAGATAGCGGACAGTGGCAACTTTTTTTCTTTGATAGGCCTTGAAATATAAACAACAATTTTATTATAAAACCCGATTTTATTATATTTGACTTTATATTTATATTTTCATTGGAAATTTGAAATATAGCTAAAGCATTGCTTGTTTGTAAGAAAAAACATACATTTATTTTCTTCAACAAATTCATGAGTTTCTTTGGGAATACCAAAAGTACTCATTCCGAAATACTGGTAGTTTTTAGCTTTGAAAAATATATAATTTAAAATTAGACGTGCAAAAATGTCTATAAAAGTCTGATTTCCGATTAAAATCCTTTTCGGCTTCTTTATTCGTATTTGTTATTGCTGAGGATCATTGGAATGAACATAGTCTTATTTTTATTCGACCGTATAATATTTAAACTATTTGCCACATCTCTTCATTCTCTGACCTCTGTTTGTTCCTCGCTCACATTGTTGCAAAAATTATGCAACTTTGTCATAAATTACAGTTTATCATCCGTGTATAAAGACCGACGCGCGTTTCCCTAAGTAACAACTGGGCCCTGGTATTAACACAAGTTATTTTAACCTCTTCTGGACTTAAAAAAGGAGTTAAGAAGCTTATCAGGAAACATACAAACTGGTAGCATGTTACTAACCTTCCGTCTCTTTTCCCCATATCGTGTACGAATCGTGTAAAAAAATGAGAATGTATGGACGTAATGACATCTACATGTTTTATGTTCCATGGTAATCCCCGGATATCGCTTGATGGCATCGTAATCGCGAATGCAAGTATTATTGCTCAAAAATGTTGTAACGATATCTGTGTTTGTCAAAGTAACTGGCTAGTAAGAAAAACATTTAAAGAATTAGTTTATTTTTTTTAATAGCTTCAAAACAGAGCCAAAAATACGCCGATACTCTTCCAAGAAACTGAAACTAATCATCTCAAACAATTAACATCAAACCTGGTCACACAGACCTAACAGTAATCGATTTTGTCGTCCGTATGACATATTTGAAGCTGTTAACACGTCTGAAAGTCACCAATAGCAAAATATTTGCATCCTTTAAATGGTAGTGCCAAATTCTGTAACGGTGTTGACGATCTGTGTCACTGTGTCTCTATAATGTACGGTCGGCTGCAAAAGTCCATAACATTTGGATGTAGACACAAAATATAATGTTACAGAAGTAATCTGCACTTTTTTATTAGGCTACTAGGTAGATGTTGCCCGGGGCTTCGCTCTCGTGGGGATTTTGAGATAAAAAATATAGCCTATAGCAATCTTGGATACTGTACCTTTGGAATGGTGAAAGAAATTTTGAAATCGGTTCGGTAGTTTCGGACTCGCCTCAAACATATAAACTCACAAACGCTTACTTCTTTATAATAATAGTATAGATAGTGTCCCACTGCTGGACAAAGGCCTCTACTCTACTTCGGCATTCGTCCCTGTACGTTCCGTAACATCTGTTGCATCTAGATCGGCCAAATATATTGTCCTTATTTTATGTCCAAATATATGGGCCTTATTTTCGTTTTAGTATCTCATGAATGTTTTCTATGGCGCACACACACATATATATATTTCTCGCTCTCAGCCACAAAACCTAATGGCATCTCAAAGATTTCTCACCGCAACATAACCTTCAGAACACCACAAGACATGGCTCGTTCTCAGCATATTCGTTTTAGTTAATAACCTGGACTATAGAATAATGTATGTATTTCAAATATTTGTTATATTTGAAGCACCTAACAAACAACGAAAAAAAAAACAAAATTATCGATGTTAAAATTCTTAAAGTCGAAACGAATAATCTCTCATCTGGACGCTTTCCTGGTTTCTTCCTCAGCCATAGAGCGTCGGAGTCTTTTTCTCCTACTCACTCTGTCTTCACCTTCCATAATTATCAAACATAACAGACTGTAAACTGTAAATGATGTTGGTGACATGTTTTTTGTGCTCACATTATTTTGTTAACATGTGTGTGTAGTCTTCCACGTGTCTTGTGATACAGTGAATGACCTACATTGTCTTGTGTACACTGTACAGTCATCCTTATAAGAATAAAAAAAATCTAGCGCAACAACATTTTCCTGTGTTGTACAAGTTCCGCCCTATCGGCTTGTGGTTCCGCTCTAGAATAAGACCACTCCATACCCTCCCGTGGTTATCGTACGAGACGACTATGGACACACAGTCTAGGCAGCTGATTAATAGCATTCCAAATTCAAATTCAAAATTCAAATCATTTATTCAGAAATTAGACCTTCACAGGCACTTTTCTCGTCAATCTTTATATTTATAGTTATTTCTCACAAGCTACAAACTACTGGCATTTCGGAACGACCACTGCTGAGAAGAAATGCCGAAAGAAACTCATTTGAACAATTTTCCCAAGGACGGTTGACGTCACAGCCGAATATTAATAATTTTAAAGATTTTTTTACGCTGACCCTGGCTTCACGTACGTCTAAGTAAAAGCTACAAACGACTAAGCATTTCGGAACGTGACCACTCACCGACAGAAACTCATTTCTAGTAAACAGCGTAAGAAATGTTATCTACTCAACTCGTACAAATGGTTGTGAGTAGTGTGATTTGAGCTCATGTAATACTCATTCTGAGATTTTCCGGTAGGTCATCGATACCGATTGATTTGTTTTTTTCCATCGTAAAAACTGTACAATAGACCTTGTATCATAGGAAGTTCAACAAACGGACACTAAAACATGTACTTACATTAACAATAAGTTTTCCATGCTGTCATCGTTAAACTAGCACTTTTTCAAGAGGTTTTAGATTACTTCCGATTAGATAAATCAACATTCTTAATTTCTAGGTGTTATAATTCTTGCATCATCATTTAGCGTCAGCGTAGTGTGTCTTATCCCAACTATATAATATTATAAGTAAGTTTGTTTGTTACCTCTTCACGCTTTATCTGCTTATCCAATGTTTGTGAAATTTTGCATTACAATGTAGTTAGAACTACGGAGAAGGACATAGGGTACCTTTCATCACGAATAAATGAATGACTCGTGGGAAATTCGCGCGGGTAAAAGCTAGTCTTTTCATAAGTCTCCATTTATTTGTATTTGTGTTTTGTTTCTCTGTGTATTGGTTTGTACGATCCCGTGGAATTTGATCTAAAATATGTTGAGTACTCCGTAATTGCTACAGGTGACGATAACAACAGACGCAGTAATACAGAGACGTATCGCATAGCGATCACGACAACTGTAATTATGGTGCAATAATGAATAATATGTTCTAAAAGTGTTCTTTATACATCTAGCCACGAAAGTAAAATATTTGTCAAACAAGAAACTCTAAAATGTGTGTCACGTAAACTTTTAAGTCCACATTAACACCTGAATCGTTGAAACCGTTGCCTAATTTGCAAATGCCGTTCGCAGACAATGCCCATCAATCAAATTTAATGTCGCGACCATAGAGCAGAAGGCAAGAATAGCATAGACATGTAA
The DNA here is from genome assembly GCF_027563975.2 of Plodia interpunctella. Lineage (NCBI taxonomy): Eukaryota > Metazoa > Arthropoda > Insecta > Lepidoptera > Pyralidae > Plodia > Plodia interpunctella. The sequence continues at coordinate 3,056,846 of NC_071315.1, forward strand.
ATCTCGTAGCATCCTATTGTTTATGGCTGAGCATTTAAGAACGTACGTGGGAAAGGGGGTCTGAAAGAATTTATGGTATGTGTTGTGAAATGCCATTGAGTATGTTATGTTCATTTAAGCTTTTTAGGTTGGCTTTTTGATTATGTTGTTATGTATGTTATTAATTATGTATCCTATCAATACATAACCCTTTATGTGTGGATCTTTTTCACTTCGTCTTCCTGTAATCACTGAGCAAACCTTAATGGGTCTCCAACTTGTCCATCATTATATTACAGAATATTCTTGTTGTGACTTATTACATACGCAGAAAGATAATATTTAGCCATCCGATAGGTTTTTGGTATTTTTAGGAACAAGCTTTTATTAATGTCGTCTGTCTGTAATCAAATGGTTGCAAGTTAAATTTGTCTACGCCTACCTAGATTTAGATATTTTTCACGTCGCTTTAGTTCCCATGACTATGCATTATCATAATCAGCATGATTAAATGGTGCACATGGGATCAGCTCCCAACTCCCGACTCCTCAACGGTTTGAATGAAATTTTTGTCACGAATTGAATGCGACAGGATCTCCCTTATTGTCATCATCAGAATGAAATTTTTGTAGGAATTTATTAGTGCACAGATTCAACGGGCGAATGATCCGCCTCAAGTTACAGCCGCCGCCAAAGGCATGCACAATGCGCTTTCTAAATTACAATAGCGTATTGACCGACCGAACTGGGCTTTGCTCAGTAACGGGCCGATTCTTTGGTTTCTTCTTGTAACAGATAGATTTGCTCAAGAGAAAGTGGACGTGGTTTTAAAGAGGCCCAAATCGATCTAGTTATCTTGTGTGTGTCTCAAAAATAGAACCTAAAAATGTTTTTTGTATCTCGGTATTCCCACGGAATAGAAACTCACGACGCAGATCAATGTTTTTAAAATGTATTACATATACCAAACTATTATTATTTTATTTATTTAGTGCCATTAAGTGTCCCACTTCTGGGCAAAGGGAATTTAAATGTAGTTATCTCTAACTACAAAAATGAAATTACAATGCACTGCTGCGTCGTTTTAATAATACGGTTGCGTTTCGCTTCAAAGAATAGGGTCCTCTATACAAAGAAATCTGTAGATTACACTGCAATTTGTTTTGTAAATAGGTCTAAAAAGCCGATGTCAATAGAAATGGACCCGCAGTGTGTAATTCACTCGTAAAGCCTCATTACAGTACATTTCTCTAACTGATAACATGTCATTTTCCGTTTTGATTACGACAGTAGCGGATTTTGATCTAGGAAAACTATATTTTTTATATTCAAAGGCCCTTAAGGAAACTGATAGTTGTGTAATTCGATTTTGTAAAGATCAAGAAGAAGAAACGCCTCTCATTCCGTTATCTATAGGTCTCTGTCGAGTGCGATTGAGACAAAATCATCTTAGATTGAAGAGTTTATAAAAATGTTAGTTTCAAAATAAATTATAGTTATAATAATTAGAGTTATTTATTTGTATTTAGCGGCGCTTTGTGGCTTCAACTTCGTGTGGGGTAAAAAGTATAATCATAATTTAAAAATAATCATTAGACTTAACCCCATAAAGAATGCTTCATTTTCGCATTTACAACCGGTGCAATATACCTGTAATCCAAATACTCACGGCTAATATCTTTTCTATACTAGTTCGTCATGTAGGTCATTATCGAGTTCGTCAATTTTAGTTGTATTACTATAGTAATGCGGCGGCGAGGAATTATTTATGTATACTACATAACTTATTCTATTTTTCAGGTTTATACCCAATACAATATAATAGCAATCAATTATTTAGATTATAACTTATAATATAAACTACAACCTTTGTACATTCACCTTTGTAAATTCACACATACATTCACATTATATGTTCTCGGAAATCTCTTCCCCTCGAAAAATTCCGGAGATTTCCTAAAGAAATTCTCATCGGTCATTTCCGATGTTTCCTGACCGTTTCTGTGCAATCTCTATTCGAGAACGCCCCACCGATATTTACCAATTTCATGCAAATTCTCTTTTTCATACAATTTTTTTTCTATTGGTCCCTTTTGAAATTCTTATAAACATGCAAACGGATTTTCATTTTTTGTGTTCAAGACCTTGAGACTTTGTTTGTATTAGAATAGGTTTTTTTATGACGTTCACCATTTACGGTGACACTGAAACGTATTGGTGATTATTTGAATCGCATCACCTGAGTTCATCCTATTTATGCTCCTAGTTGGTAAAACCACTCCAAAAACAGTGCCATAGTCTTTGTGCGTGTATTCCACGTAATTACACTAAGAAAATTACATTCTTAAATAGAAAGCAAAATCCTAATTATCTACAAGCAGAATTTTTATATAAATTTAAATATGCATGGGATCTGTAATGAGGCCTATGAAAGATACAAATATTAATATTAAAACTTTATGTAGGTTTTTACTTACCACATTTATTCATGCATGTACTAGCTGTGCCCCGTGGCTTTGATCCCGTGGGAATATCGGGATTCTCGATAGCCTATGTATTCTATGTATTCATAAGACAGGTTATAACCTGTCTTATGAATACAGACTATAATATATTGAAAGAATTTTCCGATTCGGACTTGTAGTTTCATAGATTAACGCGTTAAAACAAACTTAAAAACTCTTCATACTTTTCAGAATTTTCAGTCTTTCAGACCTGAACGATTTCTAGGTTCTTCTTTAACCATAAAGCATTGGAGCCCAGGGTTCGTTTCTAGTTTATCTTTTTCACATCGCGGTTTGTTAGTTTTTTTCATAATTTCTGTACTAGTCTGTAGTTGCTGATTCATACAAAAGCCATAACAAGTAAACAGCCAATATTTTTTTCGTTTCAAACTAATTTACGCGAAATCATGACGTTGTCAAATTAAGATGACATGCTACTGTAGTCGAAATTCGAGGCGACATCGTTAGCCAAGGCTAACGGGCCAGGAGTCGCCAACCTTGGCTCACTGCGGAGTGCTGCTGATGTCTTAAAGCCCTTAATGGTTTTTGTTGCACGAGAACTTGTTTGTTGTGTACACTACATGTCTAGTTACTCTCAATGACCTTTATGTGGCGGTAATAGTGGCGAATATTGTAATGTATTAGAGCAGGTTTTGTGTGTTCACCTCGCTGTATGTATCGTTTACCTGGTTTCTTCTTTCGCTTTTAAGCAACGGCTTCAGAATCCTTAGTTGTCAGACATTGGTTTAGTTGTCAGACATTGGTCAGACATTGGTCTGACAACTAAGGATTCTGGGCACACATAGAAGTATTTCTTGACAATCATTATTTCTTGTATGTTATACTTTTGACAATTTTCCTTGTTAATATCAAGCCAACATGCAGTTTTTGAGTTTGCCCCCTTTAGCCAGAGACATACTGCATGGACAGTATGTGGTTTTATTAAAGGCGAGTATACAATGCATTAGAGTAAGTTGATGGTTATCGTACGAGTACCTACGAATTTGCTGTCTCAATTACTTTTTTTACTCTTTTGTCATAAAGATTCGCAAAGTGATTGATACATTTATAGGTCGAAAAATTTACAACAGTTAATAAAAATAAATATCTCAAAAACATTAGATAGAATGAAAAATAAACACCGAAACTCAATATGTACTAATTGTCTAAATAATTAAACTAAGCCCAATTAAATAATAATTAATGGGTCTTCGCCAGAATTTGACCGTTGAGAGGCCAGGTGGCTGTGTAGAAATGGGGCGCCAGTGACGCGTGACATGACGAAAGGTTGGTCACACCTGACCCACCGTGGGATTCGGAAGCACCGATCATTATTGACTGTTCGAGAGGTGGAGGTGGACCACGGTTGGCAATAAACGCCATTCCACATTGCGCGCGCGCGCGAACAGAGCACTCGATTTGAATTTCGAACAATATTTTATTTTTATATATTTTCCTCGGTGTCGTGATCTTGTGGCGGCCAGTGTTACGTGGTTCGTTATTTTTTTGTGCCGCTTCTTTGGATTTTTATTATGAAAATGCCAATACGACAGTGACTGAGCTGATTTCGTAAAAAGTTTATTGTAAGTGATCTGTTCCGTAGTTTTTTTTTTAATATAAATATAAAAAATCTATTATAACATTTCCGTTTGAGTGGTTTCGTAAGTTGTGTATAATAAGACATTGTCTGAGCAAAATGCAAGCTGTAAAGACAATGCGGCCTGTGTCGAACAATGCTATAGTAATTATCGTGGTTGCCGCAATTCTTTAGTGTAATGCATGTGCTAAAAAAACTCCATTATTGAAATCCCATCAATTGGTTCTATTTTTAATCCTCGTTGTTATTAATCTTTTTTTTAATGGGCTTAACTGATAAAATAATATACGAAAACTTGTATAACAGCTTTTATTTAAATTATATATTATAATTCTATTAAAGCTATTATTTAGGTAGCTCAATTATATAATTAACAATAGTAATGTACTTAATGTATTAACTGGGCATAAATCCATCTCTGATGCTATAAAGGCTTTAAAGTCTACACTCCTCATTTATGCCTAATTTAATACATACAGATTACTGCCATCAACCTGCCCAAATTCATTGCAAACTTGCCCTTATCACCGCAAAATAAAGTTTCATTCAGGGTATCATGCCAACATTCAGAAAAGCCTCCTAATTTTCTGACAACCGCTCGTTTGTGAACTTTGACAGTTTTCACACCAAAACATTGTTTGACTAAAATACTGTCAGAATGTCAAGGCGTGTCAGGATTGCTCATGAATATGCAATGTTGTCACACAGTAGTGTTTGAGGTCTAAAAAATGTTTAAATAGGTATCTGCGACTTTATTTTACGCATCTCATAAAACAAACACATACAATTACTGACAGTAGGTACTTACAACATACAGAAACAATTATTTTCTCGCCATAATTTTTGATTAAGAAATTTTAAAACTACGAGTTACAGCAACCGGAAAAAATGTTATAAAATGCCTAAAATGATTTAATTGAAACGTTATTTTTTTCTTCATATTTAATAAGCTATAAAATATGAGGAACCAATACTTGCGCATCCTTTTTATTAAGTTCCAAAAATACCATACAACTTGTATTTAACACTTTAGCAGACACTCAACAAAACAAGTAAATAAATGATAAATAAAAATTTTGACAGTCCTGTGTGCGCCATATTGTTAATTCCCCTTTTATGAAACACAATGTTTCAATCCATACAAAACAGAAACTTATTTGTATTTTCACAATAGTCAAGACAATATGGAAGCTGCGCCTATGTTTAGGTTGATCGGGTTTGCAGAAAACGATTGTGCAAATCTAGGACACGAAGCAGATGTCGCGAGGCCGCTTAGCGAGTATCGATTGTAATCATCGACAATGATAATGATGATTCAAATCGATTGATGAATAAGACTAAATTCGACCACCCACTTAACATCCTGAAGATAATTTTGATGTGTTAAGCCGTGAATGATAGTGTTGTAGGTTGAATTGTAATCATTTGTTTTATAAGAAAAACAAAGAGGCATGTATTATTTAATACATATTCCCGTCCCGGCTTCGCTCGGGTACAACCATAAAAAGTAGCTAACTCCTTAACGGTTCCTCTATCTCTGTGCCTAATTTCATTAAAACCGTTCAGTAGTTTTTAAGTTTCATTACAAACAAAAATACAAATCTTTTCTCTTTATAATATTAATATGGATGTGATGCTGCTAAGTTCACCTGAGTGGACCACGGGCGCTTTTTCTTACCGGTTTTAATCTTTGAAAATGCAAGTAATAAGTCATCGGAAAAAAAACGATTTATCATTAAATATTATACGTGAACGATGATCTAAGAATTGCACATTCATTACATATTCCTAATGTGATATTTACAGACAAGTTTTAGCTAATTAATAATCATTACATTGAATTTAAATGCCAGTGGAGGTTTTTTGTACTTCACTAATCCTATTTTAATTTTTACTTTAACACAATATTTTGACAAGTATTATTCAAATGTTTTTATATAGTATGCTTTTGGCAACGGAGCTGCCTCCATTCACATGTATCCTCTGCCATCGATTTTACCTTTCTATACGACACGGCCCTTACCTTTTCTTTCAAGTGATCCATGAACTTTCTTGGGTTTCCTTTCCCTTTCCGAGCTTCATATCTTGTCTTAATTTTTTTTATAGGTGAATATTTAAAAACACATCTTTACAAATCAAACAAAATAAACAAAAACAGTTAACAATTTAAACAAAAACAGTTGGTGCTGAATTGAGTCTTATTCTTTTTATTTTTTTCATAACATCACTCACGCAATTTGCTCAACTTTCAGAACCGCCAAAGCCGATAAAACCGGTGCAAACCAGCACTAAATCAACTCCGACGAAATCGAGCAACACCTCTTCGAATAGTTCTAGAACAAATTCGAAGGAGACCGTAGCTGAGGACAACATCAGCCAAAGTTCTGTTGGCGGAGGCATTAAGGACAAGCTGGCGGCGTTGTTTAACAAGGAGCAGACGATAAGCGAGAGTACGATAACTAATAAGTTCAAGCAGGAGAGAGAGAAAGAGATGGAGATGTTGCAGAGTAGATTCCATTATAAGGTGAGTGGTTTCGAATTATTATATTAACTATTCATAGATTTTATTGAGAAGCTTGGCGTGCGGTTCTATTCAGAGATTGTATTGAGAAGTGTCAATTAATCTACCGCCAACTTACACATTTCGTAGAATCACAGTTTTAGTAACATTAACGTAGGGAATTCAATCCTTATTTAGACTGGGGTGCGTCTCTCGCCCTCAGTTATTTTTGTCTTTCTCAAACTGTACTTGCATCTTCTATGCATTCCACGAAACAATTTACATATACACGAATTCTTGGGTACCTATATCCGTCCATATCCGGGAATTTTAGTATATGGGTTAATCAACTTTTACTTGCCTTTGGACAACTGCACTCGGTCCCAGATTAGTTAAAAGGTAACCAATACGAAATTGGTGAATATTATCATCTAACTAATAAACTTCAAAATAAATCTATATACTAGCTTTAAAAATGATTTATTAATTATATTTTTTACCAAAATATAACGGTTGTCCGAGTGACAAATGGGTTGTTTTTATGTTTAAGTCAGTGTCCCCGGACTACTTTTATGCATTGAACTCGTCACCGCCGAAAAAATTTCCTCTAAGACAATAAATATTGCAACACATAACACACTATGAATTTATTATGTGTAAGTGAATCATAACTAATAATTTTTAAAATCTTTTATTCTATCTCTTTTTTTCAAGTTACTCTTGTCCCACAAAATCGTTTCTTTTTGTAAATCCATCGGACAACCACTTTTAAATTACGATGCTAATATGGAGATGGCGCTGAATTAGCGAATACAACACGTGACTCGATGTAGTTTACGATGGTAAAGCAGCAAGTTTGAAATTGCCAACGCCCCCCGCGTTAGTCGGCCAAACTCTAGAGCGCGGAGTGGGTGTGTTTATTGTGTGTCCCCCGGACCGGCGTAAATATTAGGTAAGTACGATCGCTATATTACTGTATTCTTATTTAACAGTTGACAATTGACCTTGACTTTATGTTAGTGGTATAATCCTGTAGAATAAATTATTGTTTTTTAATAGAAAGCTGAAATTATAAAATATGTCGCCAGGACAACCAGTCTTCTGGACCACTAAATCGGTTGTCCGTGGGACAAAGACGGTAGTCCGAGGGATATCTAGAGTTGCCCGTGGGAATTTTATAGTTGTCCCAAGGACAATGTTATAAAACCTTTGAATTTTATTTGACTGAAACAGTTATATAATTAATGTTCATTAATAATAACTACACTGTGATTTTTATTTGTCATTTTTAATTATATATTTAATGCAAGAGTAATTAAACATGATTAACTAACTAAACTGATTGCCTTCGTACTTGTATTGTATAGAGTATAGAGTTAAAGCATATTCAAAGTTTGGAGTCTCGTATATGCACCATATACGAGAGCACAAAGTTTGAAAACATTCTTTATATTATACTTTTTCAGAATGGGGATGTCTGCAAAAGAAAAATCAAGACGCTATAGAGAGAAGTTGAAAGCAGATCCGCAGAAATATGAAGAACGAAAAAGAAAGAAAAGGGAAAGTTATCATAAGAATAAAAGATTAGTTTCAGATTTACAGCCAGAAGAAAAAAAAATATGTAGAACTATTTGGAAACTCAGGAAACAAAATCAAAGACAACGTAAAAAGGCAATTGAAAATATACTTGCAGATACACCACCTAGCTCTCCAATTGTGCTTCAAGAAATTAACGTACCCCAAGATTACAATAATTGTGAATGTACTCCACCTGCGAGTCCAAGTTCAAGAGTATCTACACCTGTGAGTAAGGAAAGAGGAAGAAAGAAAATTCGCCGTGACAGGACGAAGATGTATAAAGAAAATTTGTGTCTACAACATGAAACTGAAATGTGGAAGAAAAAGTATGAAAAATATAAGAAAAGAGCACATCGCAAAGAAAAAGAAATTATTAAGTTAAGAGAAAAGAAAGAAAAAGAAACCGAAATCGAACGTAATAAATACAAGACACTTAGTAATGCTATCAAAGAACATTACAGCTTATTAAAAAACCGTAAACAAAAATTAATAATTAAAAACATATTTAAAAATATAGATAAAAAAGAAAGACATCGAATCATAGGTCTGCAATGTAGAAGTAGAACAAAAACAACTCAACAGTGGAATGATACAGAATTGCCAAAAATAATTAGAAGCTTTTTTTGCAGGGACGATGTTTCAAGGAATACTGCTGGTAAAAAAGAGACTGTTTCAAAAGGTAAAGAAAAAGCACAAAAACGTTTCCTTTTAGACTCGATGAAAAATTTGTTTAAAGCATTCAAACTTGAGAATCCGAAACTAAAATGTTCCTATTTCTATTTCACAAAAAATCGTCCATATTACGTGGTCAAGCCTACTATAGGTGGAAGGGAAATGTGCCTTTGCAAAATCCATACAAATATTGCAGCTAAAATTAGAGCTCTGAAACAAAAGCGAATAATTGACGCTATAGATCTTAGTGCGGTTATTGCAGAAACAGTTTGTGATAGTAATAGAGAGGATTGCATGTATGGGAAATGTTCAGAATGCAAAGGTAAAAAAATTCGAATAAATGAAAACAGAGTCCAGAGCAAAATTCAATGGTTTGAATGGATTAGAGATGAGGAAATTTATTTGAAAGAAGGAAAAACGATTAAGGCCATAAAAAATATAAAGAAACACAAGGAGGATACAACACAAAACTTAATTTTGAGTTTGGAAGAAGACATGAAAACTGTGAAGAAACATGTATACAATATGAAAACCCAGTACAGAAGCTTCCGACAAAGTGTTGATGCAATTAAATTAAATGAAGCTGTTGTTGTAGTTGATTTTAGTGAAAATTACAACGCAAAATGCACGGAGGAAATTCAAGCGCATCATTTTGGTGGATCTCGAAACCAAATCACTCTTCATACAGTGGTTGTGTACGTGCATGACAAAGAAAAAACATACAAAGCCTTATCATTTTGCTCCGTTTCACCATGCAACGTTCATCAACCAGCTGCAATCTGGGCCCATTTACATCCGATACTAACATTGATTCGCCAAAATTACCCAGAAATTGACATTATTCACTTTTTTTCGGATGGGCCATTCTCTCAATACCGACAAAAGCTTAATTTTTTCTTGGCTTGCACCAAAACGTTTGTTTATGGTTTCCAATACTTTACATGGTCATATTTTGAGGCTGGTCATGGTAAAGGACCTGCTGATGGGATTGGAGGATACTTGAAAAGAGCAGCAGACACCAAGGTGGCAACTGGCACCGATATAACGAATACCTTAGAGTTTTATACAGTCTTAAAAGATTCCAGCAAAATCAAGTTATTTTATATAACTAAAGAAGATATCGATTTTATACAGAACAGCATTCCAAAGAATATAGTCCCACTTAAAGGAACAAAAGAGGTGCACCAAATTTTTTCGAGAGTATACGGCCAGTTAAACTACAGATATTTAAGTTGCTTCTGTGCCAGAGGATTGTGTGAATGCTTACATCCTAAAGTGTACTTACCGTTGCCAGATTTGATAGAAAATTCTCACTCTGCTGAAATCCACTGCAGTGATGATGATATGCCACTAATAGCTTTAACTTCTAAAGCCAAAGAAAGAATTTCAATAGAAGATTTCCAGGGCCTTCACCATGAAAGCGTTTACAAAGCTATTTACGACTCTTCAGAGAACTCTGAAGAAGATCGTGACTTTGTACAGCCAGGGCCTTCAAACTCAGGGCAAAGTAGCAAGTTACCTATAAAAGGCGATTTTTTACTAGTCAAAGTTCATGACACCAAAAGGAAATCGTACCATACCTATGCGTGCATTGCTCAAGACGATATAGAAGATGATGGTGAAATTAGAGTAACATTTCTGAAATGCGTTAAAGGAGGAAAACTTTTTGTGATCAATGAGAATGACATATCGTACGTAGCTTATGAAGATATTGTACGTAAGTTACCCATGCCTGAGTTACAATGTAAGAGAGATGTAAATTACTATAAATTTCCCTTTGATGTTAACGTTTTTGAAAAATAATTTGATTGCTAAATTACGAATTCATGAGTATTATTAGGTTTAGGTTCAAATATTTGTTTTAAGGTTACTAGATGCAGATGGTATGTTAACTTTCGTCGAAAGTCTTGTGTTAATGAATGATTACATAAAAATAATATTTAGATAAGAATTAATGTAAATGATGGTGTTCAAAATATTTTTAAGACTGACATAATAATTATATGGTATGTTGATTATTAGATTGTAAAAGGGTTGATACTAGCCATGACTGATTTTATACGTAGTATCTTATACAGCTTATAAAGCCGTGTAGCTTAAGCAGACAAAACCATTTAAGTTTAAGAAACTGATTATTTTTGTTAAATTTTGATTAAAACTTTTGGAAAATTACAATATAATTTTGTTTTGATGAATTTTAAGTGTTTTATTATGCCTCATGATGTGGTATTTCCTAATTCCCTTTCAGTTGTCCAGTGGATTTACTGGTTGTACAAAGGAAAAGTCCTATGGACAACTAAAATGTCCCCATGAAAAGAAAACAAGTTTCAAGTTTTTTTGTAACAAATACTTAGAAATTGTATGTTTATTTTTTATTTATCTGTAATTAATTATAAAATATACCACCAGTATTGTCGATTTTGTAATATTTGGAGAATAAAACTATTTTTATGAAATAATTCACCAAATATAGTAATGGTGGTTGTCCAACAGTTATATTTCTTAAAATAATTGTGAAGTTGTGCATGCAATAAAGAATGAATTCTCAAAATCTTATAAAATGTACTTCATTTTACACATTCAAAGTATTTTCTTTAACATAAAGTACATTTTACCATGTAAAAAAAAATATAGAACTAGTTGTCCTGGTGACTGATTTTTTAGGACTTCAGCACGTTTACAAGCCAAAAATTAACAAATAATAAGTAAAAGTGCACTGCTCTATACAGAATTATAAAATATAATAAATTTTCTATGTTATAAGACATTTAAATAAGCAAAACAGATTTTTTTTTAAAAACTACAAAAATTTTCGAACTTGGCACTAAAAAGTTGATTCACCCATATAATTAAAAAAAAAAATGTTTTTCTTGAATAACTTCGTTACGATGCATTTCTAATAATTACATTTATATACTTTGTGTTATTATCATTTTTATTGACAAAAGACTTTATGTAATATTTGGCAAAAGTACGTGTGATAATTCGAAAATAAAAATGTCGTAAGAGAAGAAATCTTACTAAAGGGCTTTTGCGCACAAAAATGTGATAATTTGTAAACTAACCCACACCTACAGTGAAGCGTGGGTATTACGCGATCCACAAAATATCACGTCTTTGAGATACCGGATAGCTTAAAGTTGATTTTACTATATAAATGATTCATAGAACAGTAAAATTCTTAACCTAGGAAGGAAATACAATAAATTTTAGCTTAGTTAGCTAAAGTAACTAAACTTAGCTTAGGAGTCGATGGCGCAATAATGTTTACAACAAAAACTAGTCTAGCAAATGGACAGGTAATAGAACTTGTGCAACAAAAAAATAGGACAATTTCATTTACAAAATTAGTATTATTCCGTAACCTATTTTACGGTTACTCTGTATTTTGTGCACGGTTTTTGTGTAACTTCAAACGTTTTATATTTGTCATAATAAACCATTGACAATTAAAAATATAGTAGATATTTTTCCATAAGATCGAATATAAGCCTCATCCCTTTTTATAATGTCTCTAGTTTTGCATATTGTGACCGTCGCTTTCGTGTCGGCCACCGATCACTCTGCTGGACAGCCTCTCCAATCTTCTTGTCACATCCATTTAAGATCTTAAAACCAAAATGAGACATATACATGTTGCATATTTCGGGACTGACTGTGCCGTCGCAGAAGAAGTACCAAGTCGCCCTGTCACCTAGCCACCCTAGGAAATACGAAACGTTTTGACCGATGACTGCGTAATAATAATTTAATAATTTTTCATTTCCAGCCTAAACAACATAAACCCGACGACCACCCCAGCGAGTCTGACGACGACCAAGACCATGACCCCTCAGAGAAAGTACCTCTCATGGGCAGCACGACCAGTCTTTCGTTGGCCAGCAAGAAACCCGAGATCATTGCAAACATTCCCAAAGTGCACGAAGGTCATAGAGATGTTAGACACGAGGATGACAAAGTTATTGGAGCGCAACCGGTTAAAAGACGAAGTAAGTTTCTTTTTGGTAGTAGAGTGTTTCATTCCATGTAATAACTACCCATACTATAAGAGAGATATATTGCGTGCCCTCAAAACTAAATAAATACTTTCTAAGTCATGGGAAACTCTGTTCTTTGTAGGTCCATAATAAGTTTATATAATCACATTCAAATACATTTTATCCTTATCCTCTGGTTTTTCCTATGATTAAGCAAGATTCAGAAAATATTTCCAAGTATGTATATTATTTTCCCGCTATAAAATACTACAAACACTATCATGACTTAAAGTACAGTCAGCAGCATATCATATATATACCCTTCGTGGAAGTTGCCGCAGTAATACGGGCCAGTTTACAATAAATTTGTATAGGTTGATGTGCTGTCGACTGTATATAAATTATAGATGTTATGTAGAAATACCTACAACTATATCGGACAAAGCATTAAAGGAAATATGTCTTTGTTACATATATTGTGGAAACGAAAGTTTTGATGATTCAGCCCTTGACATTCTGTGTAACGTTGTTAGTTTTTAGCACCGTGTGTTTCTTGGAAAGGTTTCATTTTAATATTATTATTTCCATGCAGCAGTAACTAAAGAGTGAAGGGCAGAGCATTAACCCTTATATGTATTATATTTCGACAAAAAACACGAAGTGTTTCATTCCATTTTAATTTCATTTTAAAATGACTGGGGATACGATATTATTTGATATTCAAAGGACTGTGTCAGCGGTTTGTAACATAATATCGTGATAAATCTGAAAGATAAACTAAACTAACTGCTAGTGTTATATATATATCTGCCAAATGGGATCGACCAATGAGCTCCATCCAACACTTAGAAAAACAATTTTCGGCGCTTACTGTTCGATAGCCTGAGAGATAGGCCCACATTCTTACAACCTGAATTCCAACTGACGGGTACAGAAAGCGAGGTAGCCTCAGGACTATATGGTCGGATGAGCTTAGGGCATTCGACAGACATTGAATGGTGAAGACCAAAGAAAGGGACACGTGGAATTGCCCAGCAGTGGGACATGCTATAGCTAAAAAAAGATATCGGTTCGATATGTGTTTAGGCTATCTGATACTTTATCAGCAAGCGCTGAAACTTTACATAACAAAGACTGTAATTGGGCGTTTAAAAAGAAATGGCTAGTGTAACGTTTTTACAGAGCATAAAGTTGGTGAACCCTCCGTGACTCATAGTATTGCGTAACGATTCCTCACATAGGTCATTCATCTCCCGTCTTACTCATATGGGGTTAAAACACCCAGAAACCATGTAAACTACCCAAATACATATAATAATGACTTTGAGTAATCCTAACTTTAGAAAAATTAAAATTATTATTTAACTTTATATTATTACTAACTAATCAATGAATTAACTACTAATATTAGAAATGCGAAAGTGAATTTGTACGTTTGTTTGTCACCTTTATATGTACAGTTTGGTATTAGGTCATATCTTTTTACAATTTATTCTTTTAATTATTATAATTTAATTATTCTTTTTCATTTCAGGTTCACAATCTCATGATTCGCCAATAGTACTATCCGTATTAGACGATGTGAAAAGGATAAAAGTGAATAACAATAAAAAGGAATCCAATACGAACGGCGCAGTCCTACAACAGCCCACCAGCCTCTACCCGCATTTGTCTGACATAGAAACTGACACATCACACACACAGGAGGAATACTCTGACTGCGGAGGCTCAAGGTGTGGGCACTACACTTTAGAATGCATTTTCTTCTTCCTTTGCATCTGAATTTACAGGTTTTGGCGGCAATTTGAAGGTTCAAAATGGCGGATGGTTGAAGAAATCAAGCAGATTTCTATATTCGAATTCGGCGTTCGAAATATGAGTTTCTTACTGGCCAGATTATAAAGGTGCCATGTACATCTGGTGAAAACCTACATCTAAGCCAGAAAAGATTAAGATCTTTAAAAAAAGTGCATATTTTTGCTTAGATGTGTTATATATTCGCCGGAAAAGCCTTATACGAATATCATTTAGAACGCATAGGAAGCTGAATGGAAGAGATAATAATATATTTATAATTTAGTTATAAAAACCTGTACTTGCCAGGTGTAGTACTATAAGTATAAATGATCGCTTTGACATTGAGATTTATCTAAGGATATTATTGGTTATAGGGCGGTATGCGGGCTTATAAATGGAGCCGTAGTAACCTGTTTTATGATAGCTATATTCTGCATACATCGTATGATATTAAGTGCTATGGCACAGTTTTCATCGCGATAACATATGTTCAATTCGACTATGAAAAGAAGTAAAATGGTTGTAATTTTTTAGTAGTTACGCATTATTTCTACTTAGTGTAGGATTTTTGACCAGTCTGCTATCTAATGAGACAGACCAAACGTTCAACATTATAAACCTAGATATTCTTTACAAATATCTGTCAAAAATTGGCTAATCCCTGTCTTTTGCGATTTGAATAAAATTCAAAAAATTAATGCGATTATATCATGAACAGTTTGGAACAATTTTAAACTGCAAATGATACAGTTTTCAAAAATGTTTGGGTTTACCAAACGTAATATGATCTGTGAGCCCAAAATACTACCCCGTCTCATACATCAAAAATATATTGAAGTATATTTTATCAGCCTGAAGACTGATATTATGGTGCCTAAATAACATATAATCGATTTTGGAACGACTTTTAATTTAATTGCAATTATTCATTGCGGTTTTATCACACAAAATAATGTCTTAATTACTTCAATATCTTGTTCGGTAATTAGAAATTCATTATAAACTAAATTTTCTAAAATGTTCCAGTCCATCTGGTTTTTATGTCAAAAACAGAGGTTTTTACAAACAGATATAGCTATTTACATGCAGGGAGCCATAACGTATGTCGTAGCTGTGGATCAATTAGGTGATCTAATAATTTAACGTATTTTAGTATATGGCCAAATCGTTAAAAGTTGAAGCTTAAACGGTATGATCAAAAGCTATTTAATGAAAAAAAATCGGCAATGCTAATAAACGAGACATGTCATGTCTACACGATAAGTGTCCAGCTTATGGATAATTCCGAAAAATTGACAATTTCGCCAATGGCTACAACATAGATAAAATTTTCGCGCAGAGTCCAAGGATTTGTTCACAATTTGGACCTTTACAGGCGCTTTTTCACTTCAAATTTAAATTATACTCTAATATTTATCATTAGAAGAAATTCCGAAAGATCGTGTCTTATCATGTCTCATTATAAACTGAGGAATAGCAACTCCTATTACGGCAGGTTTAATTGCCATTTTAGTAGATCTGACTCGATCAGTTTACTTATAAGGAGATTTTAATCAGCGCGTACGCAGTACTATTGTGGGTAAGGATTCAACCTTGCCCGTGGCACCGTTTTATAGGCCGTCGACGAATTACCGAGAACACAGAATTCACACTGGTTATGGTCGCTTTAACACTCTGTTGCAATTAAAGTCCGTTTTTTCTTACAAGTCTTATTGTCTGTTACATTTGTAACATCGGGTAGTTGTCATCAAGTAAAATGTTACACTTTTCCAATATTTTCAAAAATTATATGCGATAGTGAGATGATGTCACTATGTATATGAAATCAAAGAACGTTTGTAATATACTCAACAAGAACACAAAGAAAGTAATTACTTAATAAATTAAATTGGGGAATTAAATTGCATCCAGTATTTATATTGAAAATATGTATATTTATACAGAGATTAAACAAGGTCGCAAATCGCATTTATTTAAAGTTTATTGCACGTAAAGTACAGATTTTGGTTATTAAACATAATATAATTTAATAGTAAGTTATCTGCCAGTTTGTCATTAAATTTATCTAGCTAGAAATATGATCAAACAAATAAAGTGTCAGTCTCAAACCTTTAAGAATAATATAATTAAGAAGAGCGACCCTTAGAAAAGTACTCATAAAAGTTAACCTTCTGTACTTTCATTAGTTTATGCCATCGGTAACCGGTTGATGCATTTACATATTACGTAATAATAATAACTATTTTATTCGGAATCACGCTTCGTAGAATTTTATACACTAAAATTGCAGTTTCTGAATAAATTATGTGCAAAACCTGCCGGCTATGCACTATCGTCAAATAGTAATTCACCAAACTTTCACGTATTCGGGGTACATTGCAGGTTTTTCATTGCGGTAAATAAAAACTTACAAATCGGCGATAGTTTTCAGCCGGCATTAAAAGTACATAATAAAAATTACATTAAATAGAGACGTTACTCAGGACATTTTAAACGTTATTTAAATAGTCTATATCATAATATATAATGGACGCACAGACCTCGCTTTTATCATAATAACTATCATCCTGCATGGAGCAGATTAAGAATAATTATGTAAATCTTATGCATCCAGTACAATTATTATGCATAAATAACTAACATAACCTCAAATAATGGACATATTTTGTAACTTTCTGCGATAAAAGGTAGTCGCTTACGATGTATTACAAGTGAAACGTCTTAAGCGACTTCCCTCCATAAGGCTCCTTTTCTCGTGGAACGTGGCTTATTTAATTTTGCAGCCTTTGCCCAGGGCTTCACTCACATTAAAACTATGTATCGCTAGTACTATTAGAAATATATTTCTTTAGCATAATTGTCCAATTATTTTCGGAAATTAGTTTGTCAAGTGTTGTGGAAGTTTCACAACCGTATGTAACACGACTCCTTAGATTCGAAAGTCGGTTCCACTAAAGTTGCCATCGGTACAGTCAAAGGGGAATATTGCCCATAATTTAAAGGGGGAAAACTTTGTTCAAAAAATATCATTATTATTATTTTAAATACACATCTTAAAGTGAAGTACAGTAGAACTGATTAGATAATCAGTTCTACTGTACTTCACTTTAAGATTATTACCATTATCATGTGTGAAGCTGAGATCAGCTTCACACATGGTAATGGCCTAAAAGAGCTTATTTAATGATTAATGATCCACAAAATGCAAATTACATAAATAAAAAAATATAGTAGTGACTCAAGTGGCTGATGTACTATAATATATACTGTAAACTATTTGTTAGACTGTACATTGAGCAATAAATGTCAGGTAATACGAGCGTGAGAATTCGCTTTCAAACTTAGTAGAACTTTATCTATCTATGGTATTTCCACCTATGCCCATAACTGCATCATTTAGGCCGAAGCAATTACATATTTTTATTGCTTTGTCAACTCTATGTATAATGTTTTATGCTTATCTATGAAACTAGGGCATAACCTAAATGATTGTGCGATCATTTTATGATTTTGAATATTAGTTTTTAACAATTTTTCAGTCATGCCTCGTTAATGCCTAGTTAACACTAGTAAGAAGCATAATAACACGAGTAAGAAGCACTTATTTATTAGTATCCGACCGAAACTAATAGAATATGTTGATTTTTGGCCGAAACTAAAAGTATCGAATGGTAATAATTTTTAAACAATGATAAAAGTATTTTTTCGATGTAAAAACTAGTTTAGACTGGTTGAAAGTTCCTGCTTAATTTTTGGCCGAATCTGAAACTATAGCCGAAACTGGATTTTAAGGCCGAAAATACTTTTTACAGTCTTCATGTAAATCTGTGAAATCTTGGGCAAAAGCGAGGTTCATATGTTATGTAATATAAATGAAATATACATTTATTCATATACTTTTTCTATGTTAATAGAATACTTAGATATATACTTAACTGTCTATAAATCTTGGACTATCCAGTTTATATCATTGCGTTGATAAGACTGTCTGTTGCCTATTAGCTAGTAATAACTTTTTTAAATTTCATACGAGAAATGTATTTTATGGAGAGCAGTCGCATAAGACGTTTCATTTACTCATTTTTATTATAAACTAACGGCCGGTCCCGACTTCGCTCGGGAAAATCTATAATAGATTATACACCTAAAACATTCCTAAGGAATCACACTTTCTATTAAAAACCGCATCAAAATTTTAGCATCCATGGGTACAGATAACGGGAAGTGACTTTGTTTGTTACGTATTGTATAGTGACGCGCATAAGTCGTAAGCGACTGCCCTCCATAACGTGTGTCACATATTTTGTAGGTTGGATCTAGTTCTAATATTTATCTAAATATTTCCCATATACTATGGACTTACGGGCATATTTCACCGCTTGCTGGTAAAGTACATACCCTAAATGTAACATAACGAGCAAAAATCTTAAAAAAATGGATTTCACGTGTTGATAGGGATATCTTCAGACAGATTTGTCTAGCAGTTAGTTTATCTGTCAGATTACAATATATTTTATCAGAATGTGGTGAAACAGGTCTTACGAGTTAGTGCAAGTCAATAAAACTACTTAGGAAAAAATAAAAAACTCACGTTTTCTTTTAATTCATGTATTTATTAGATTTAATTATACATTAGTTAGAAAATCAATGCCAAATGTCCAAATATGATCCGTATGGACAAAAAGCTGCTAAAATATGATAAAAAATACAGCTTATTTTAACCCCATAATAACTTTTAAGTACATTAATAGAATAAGTCAACATTGTTTTAATCTACTCAAAACATAGCTACATTTTTCCAATATTTAACGTGTTAGAAGTTTGTATTTTGTTGCCAATATAGAATAAAATATATATTTATTGTGAGCACACACACAAACCTAGTTCTGTTTGTATGTGTGTAATTTTGCACAAATATCTTATGTAAAAAACGCGCGTTGCCGTTGGACATTTCGTCAATTAATATCGATTGTCTGTATTGCTTTGTCTATATTGCTGTCAATAGAAAGATGGGCGCATTTCATTTTTTTTCCTAATCCTGTGGCAACTGATATTATAAGTGCGGAAGTAAGTTAGTTTGTTACCTCTTCACGCTTTATTTACTCAACCAATCTTCATGACATTTTGCTTACGTATAGTCTTAAGTACGGAGAAGGACAAATACCTAACCTGTTCCCGTGGGACATTCACGCGGGCGAACCCGCTGGCAAAGACTAGTCAAAAATAAAAATAGTTTGCTACTATTAATGTATAAGTAATTAATAAAAAATACGTTGAATGCGCCAATCTTGCTTAGGAAGTTATCATAATATATCTTTATATATTTGAATATATAACCTTGTATTTAAGTTTACAATGTTGTAAACATGATCGACTACGGCCTTACTTCTTTTATTGTAAGTTCTTTGACTAAATATTACGAAAATTCGTAATTTAATCTCCAAGTGGACTGCAATTAATTGTAAAAAATAATATACCTAAGTACATTTTTTCAGAGTACATTTTTTTCAGGTAATATGTTTTAGTTAGAGTTAAGTTTTGTTGTCTGTGATAAATAGAAAGTTTTTCAACGATATTTGTAAAAATAAAACGCAAAAAATCACTGCCGACTTTTCATTCTCCCTGCTTTGCTGTCCGTCATACAAATAAGGTTAATGTTTTAAGTATTATAATATAACAAATTCTAGGCATCCTATTTTAGAGCACGACACGACACACACTCATATCAAATAAATTATAGTAGATAATTGCATGGATACTTCTTAATTTATTATGCCGACGTTTATAATGGGAGTCACACCGCTTCTTCGTTCACTAGTGTGAGCAAAAGTGGAGCTTTAATACGCATGTGAAAATAGCCTGTCTTTCTCCAGCTATCTCCACACCAAATATCACCTCAATCCAGCGTTCCGTTTTGACGTGAAAGAAGGACAAACAAACACACGTTTATTTATATAATATTAGTATGTATGGATATCGATGATAGCTGTTTACTCATTGACAAATAAGAACGATAGATGATGCTAATTACAATAAGATTATATAAATACTAGCACCAGCTGTTTCTGGGGATTTCAGGATAAAATTTCATTTATAGTATCGCTTTATTAGGGTTCTTCATATAAATTATACCTCTAAATAATTAATAAAATAAACATATTTTGTGATTTCACAATAGAATCAAACCATATATCAATAAAAACTTATAGCAAATACTAAGGGCTGACAATATGTAATACATACAATTACATAACAAAAAGAAGACAATTTTACAGAACGATTGGTGCACGCGTCCAACTCGCACTTGACCGATTTCGTTTAGCTTTTGTGCGTTTGGAGTGAGGAAATTCTAAAATAGGTACACATAGCTCTTGAATGAATCTAGACTAGGAATTGCAGGTAGTGTGTTTAATTTATTGAAAGTATATAAATCGGACTACCGTAAAGTATTTAAAATGCCCACACTTATCGACATAAGTCGGTCACGACCTTTATGTCTATGGAATAAGGGTATCGCTAAATCCATTTTCGCGCCATTGAAGTCTCCTTTATACAGATAAAATTCAAAACATGTATTGGAAGTTAGACCTCTATAGGCATTATTCACGTAATATTTTACAAATCTACAAACTTCAAGCATCGAATAAAATATCGTCTAGGCAAAAAGAAGACAAATCTAAATTTTATAATTTAAATAATAGTGACAATTCTTAAAATGCCAAAAGGTTAGAAACTATAAAAGTATTCATTTAAGCTCTTGGCTTAGAAGCAAAGAGCTTAAATGAATACTTGAGATCTTGAAAGTTATAGTTTTAAGAATAACTAGAAAGAATCAAAATAAATATAGCGCCTGTTAAAATAAAACAAGCAAAACACTTGTATTAAAAAGCTTTTAGCCTATTCATGCATGACAACTTCACAAACAGTTTTAGATACTAAATAAATCATTACTAATAAATAATGAAACCGAAAAGGACAGCAAAGCATTGAGAATGTAATAAGTTCTGAGAAACTACAAAATACATGATATTCTCATATTGTGATCATCAATAAACTCACAGACTCCTCGTATTGATATGTAAGTCTTGTATTAACGGCAATGTTTTATATTTCAGCGAGGAGAATGAAAACGATAAGCTCAACAAATCTGACAATTGGGCAGAAACTTCATTTGGACGGGAAGTTATGAACGTAAGTATTGTTACCTTTTTACATACCCGTCCATACTTATTTATCCAAGTCGACTATCAGTCGAGAGTTTGATTTTGTTGGTTTGGTAAACACATAGTTAGACATAGTTTACAGCGGGCGGTGCTGCGTGCAACAGCTAGTTCATCATAAGTTTATGTGTTTAAGTAGCTTTATGACTACATTATTCATTCAGGTGGTAAAGAAAAACAATACGAGCTACAAGAAAGCCGTGCGAGAGAGCAATTCAGACAGTTCTCAAAGCGCGTGTGACAGCGAGTTGGACGAGATGCTCGACGAAGCGCTCGACGACAGCGAAGGACCCACACCGCCTAAAGTTAATAAGGTGAGAATTCGAATATATACTCTCCTCTTTCATTAGAGCGAGACATCCCGGTTCCTTCCTCAGCCAAAAATCATGGTTTCACTTCCGTCAAGTACAATTTTCCAACTTTATTTTCGCCATATTATTTTACTTTTAACTGTTTGTTTTTAAGAACTCTGTGTTTCATTACAGAACGGTAGTTTATCGTCAACAAGTTTCGTGTACAAGGAGAAGTCACAGTTCAAGTCGCCGATCAAGCCGCAGCCGGCGACGCCGGCACGCGACCGCGGCGCTGAGTTGGTGCACAGCGTCAGCTTCTATAGAAGGATGCAAGCGGTGAGTGGCCACATAGAGCAGTGAGTAGTATATAACTCAACATCAAGCAACCTTAGCCGACTTGGAAGTCGTTAAATAGACTCCGGTAGTAGGTAACTAAGTTGGCCAAAGCAAGCCGAATATCGAGAAATGGGGCACACGGGTACTTACTGCTCATGTGGCGCCTCCACAGACTAAACCTCATTCCACGTGCTGCCCTGCATGTCCCTTCACTGCAAGTCAAAATGACAAGTACCTACTGATGAAAAATGTAACGTCGGGAAACAATTATGTCGTAGAAACTTAATTAAGTATCTCCATTTTCAGTCGACGACTCCATCAACTCCAATGCGCCAAATCCGCCATCAATCCCCGGAGCGCGACATCCCCCCCACCCCGGAACCCGCGGCGCAGGTCACCACTGTCCGGCAAAGGATAAAGGAGTTGCAGGCGGAAATAGCTAAACAACAGACTATTATTTCACAGGTAAGGCTTTGCGAGTCGAATGTAGTGTTGTAGTTGATGATAGATCCATTGGTCGATAGTACATATCCGGCTCGAAGGACTAAGGAGAATGAGAAATGAAAATGTAGATATCAAGTTTTGTTAGTGGACCGATAAATAAATAAATACATGGGGACAAAACTTAAGATAAACACCCAAGACCCAGGTCAATCAGAAAAAGTTCATTTTCCATCTTGATCTGACCGGGGATTGAATCCGGGACCAGTTAGCAGTCCTGCATGATTCGTGTATAAATGTTCCTACTCATCCTCGACAACTAAATACTTTTTTACGATACTCCAGACGAAAGAAAATCACTTCTTGATATCTGTCAGTGATTCAAGAGAAAGGTTTACGTACGTCTATTACATGCATATTATTGCACCTGTCCTCCAGAAATGGAGAAGGAAATAAAGCTTGATTTTTAAATTATTTCTCGATTTGTCTTTGTGTATTTTAGGCCAGTCAAGCTTTGAATCTGTGTGCGGCTACGATCGAGTTCAGCGGCTCCACGGAACAGGCGGAGGGGGAAAGACTTCTGCTTTTAGCAAGTTAGTATAAACTATCATATATGTATATTATCTAATCTTTTTTTATTTAATGTATCCGCTAAAGTTTGGCAAACTGTTCGACGACAGTGTGTACCCGGCAACTGTAGGTCTTAATTTCGACAGACAATTATGTCGACAGGGTCTCGAAAAACACTATTTCGACATTGATGGCTTTGAACGCATTTGACTAGCATTATTCCGACAGAACCTACTTCGACAAGACACACCTTCGAAAAATACTACTTCGGCAGAAGCCATTTCGAAATGGCATCATCTACTAATTAGAAAAGTGATTTATTATCGCTTGTTCCCAGGCCACCGGCGCCAGGCGTGCGTGCAAGAGGTGCAGCGGCTGCAGGTGGAGGGCGCAGGCCCGGCCTCCGCCCCCGGCACGGCCTCGCTGCGCATCGCCAGCCTCTCCGCGCCGCTGCGCAGGGACTACGTGCGGCAGCTCAACGCTGGTCAGTGCTACACTGTCGTCACAACGAATATATACTATAATAGTTGCGCCACGGGGTTTCGCTCGCTCGAACTTCGGGTTATAAAGTACACTATGTGTTATATACCATGTTATATTTTACCCATGTACCAAATTTCATAATAATCCAGTAGATTTTGCATGAAAGATCCTCACAAACTTTTGTATTTATACAAATAAGTACTGTAAGTAGGCTATGTCTACACTTAGGAAATATTAAAGAAAAATAATAAGGGACTAATAAAAGCTTACAATTATTCATCTCTCTCTCTTATCTGAGCATTTCCTAGGTTTCTTCTTCAGCCATAGAGTGTTGTAAAATACATAACAAATGTCATATATGTAATCCAGACGGGGCAGTGGGTCACCACGCGGTGTGCCTGGTGAAGTGCCGCGACCGCGTGCTGGCCACCAGCATGCAGCTCACGCAGCCCGCCTCTGCGCTGCTGCGCTTCCCCGACGAGATACTGATGGACGGGCTCACCAGCGACTTTAAGGTTATATATAAAACTTTATTATACATTTTTACAAATGTAAGACTAAAGTTGCTTGCATCGTGTCATCTACTAGATAAGAGCTGACGGTTTCCAAACAGCTGCATTTGTCAATCATAGCTAAGTAATCTATTAAATTATCTTTCAAATAAAAAAAAAATTGATTAAAATCGGTTCAGCCGTTTGGCTGCTGCGATGCCACGGACAGATACATAGACACGTTAAACATATAACTTGCCCTACTTCTGTAATCGTGGTTTAAAAATATTTTTCGTTCTTTGTAATCAAGAAATTTGGCGGTATTCGGAGAGTAAGTGTATATATAATGTTATATGTTATATAATAAGGTTATAATCTAATAACAGTCTATTTAAAGACGTAACATTTGTGTGCATCATTTAGTTTGTACTCTAAGACAGATTATAAAAGTATTGTATAATTTTAGGTGACTGTCGAGATATATTTGTTGCAAGCATCAAAGGAAATTCTTCCTCATGAGGTCAAGTACCACATCACAAATAAAAAGGTGAGTCGAAAAATTAAGTCTCTCTCTTGTCTGAGCGTTTTCTAGGTTTCTTCCGGAATGTCATATATTCAACAAGTTTGTAATAGTATTCAAGACACTAATAATAGTAGGTTGGACTATATGTAATTTGTTACAGATATTAAGATAATTAAGATTATTCAATCGCATTAGGTTTATTAAATCTTCTTCTTCATAGTCATATTCCTCATGGCTGAGGGTCGTAGTTATTATGTGGAATGAAACAACGTAACGACTTTCTTGGCACTACTAATAGAGTGGTTTGCCACAGGTTGATATTCCACCAGTGTGCAGGTTTCCTCACGATGTTTTCGTTCACCGGAAGCAAGTAGTGGTCGATAAAAACTACTATACATGCGTCAGATTGGTGTACAAACTTATGTGGCAAAAGTAAGATTCCAACTTGGGACCTTTCGGTTCATATTTAACAATACACACCACCAACGCTTCGCTACTACATATGTTTATGTTAAACATGTGTGAATAAATCGATTGTAAAGTGAAGGGTACCCAGCAAGGGATATATATGGTACTGTGTGTATAAAATGATACTTGACGGCTTTGTGGCCCAATATATAATGGTCATTATGGAGGACTGCTACACTGAAAGTCGCGTGTTCGATGCCCGGTCAGGTCAACATGAAAAATTATATTTTTCAGATCGACCTGGGTCTTTGATGTTTATCTACATATGTATATGTTAATAATATCGTATTGTTGAGTTAGTATCCCGTAAAGTCTCGAATTTACCTTGGGGCTAACTGAATCTATGTGATTTGTTTCTATTTATTTATTATCTGTGTCAGTCATCGTCCAAGCTGCTGACGCCCCGTTCCAAAGTGTCGGAACTAAAAGTCGCCCGCGTGCAGAGCCCGGGCGGGCCGCTGGCGGTCCGATCGACGCATTTCTCACTTCACGGTTACTGCATATTCGCGCTGCAACACGCTTCGAGGAAATCCTTCACTCTAAGCAAGGTGAGAAACACACTGAGACTAGTGAGAAATGGGGATTGATGATTCTTTTCCTCACAGTTCCTGTAGTATGCCTCAGAACTAAGAATGTCTTTAAAGTTTTGGTAATGTACGGTTAAAGTTATTCCCTTACTATAAGCAAGGTGAGAAACACATGGAATATTGTGAGAAACTTTTATAAATGTGTAGAATTTTTGGTCGGTCTAATTTGCGTTACTGTACAATATGCATCGAGGAAATCATTCACTCTAAGCACAATGAGAAACACATTGAATCGGGTCTCTATTGGTTCTCATATTTTTTTGTATTACTAATTTAAGTTGGTATACAAACTTTTTGCTTAAAATTTTTTCGTATATATTGTTGGAGAACTCCGCCCAGCATTGGACACAAATAAAGGCTAGAAGAAGAAAAAACTTTTGTGACGTATAATATTCAGTTGGTTTCCTATTAGTATATAGTTTTATATTTACATTGATATGTTGGGTACATAAATGAATCTGTACTATTATTATAAAGACGTAAGCGTTTGTGACGTTGTATGTTTGAGGCGGGTAATAACTGAAACTACCGAACCGATTTCAAAAATTCTTTCGTCATTAGTAAGGTGGTTTATCGTATCATAGGCTATGTTTTATCTCAAAATTCCCACGACAGCGGAGCCCCGGGCGACATCTAGTAAAGAAATAAATGGAATAAATGCAGGTCCCGTGCGGTAGTCCGCTGGAAGGGTCCGTGCAGCTGAGCATGTCGGGGCGGCGCCTGCTGCCGGCGCCGGCGCCGCACGCCGCCTTCCTCACCGCCTTCGACGACGTCAGCGGGCTCGGCGCCTGGCACCGCCGCTGGCTGCGGCTGCAGCCGCCGCTGCTCTCCTACTGGAAGTACCCTGACGATGTCAACAAGAAGGTGAGAGTGGGACCCACTATTATATCGATACTGATCGCATACCTTTTTTGCCGTAATATAATACTTTCGCACAGCTTTTAAAATAGTATATATTTTCACATAACTCTATTTAGGTGTTTTTTGCCTACTATATAACTTATTACTATCTATATATATAAAACTCTTCCGTTACTGAGTGACTGACTCAGAAAACGTACAGCCGAAACTACTGGGCGTAGGAAGCTGAAATTTGGCATGTAGGTTGCCTGGAGAGAGTAGGGGATCATTAAGAAGGATTTCCTGAAATTCCCAAAAATTTTTACACACATACGAAATTATGGGCAAAAGCTAGTATAGTATAAAACAAAGTGGCTTAGATCTTTAAAAGTACGCAACGGATTTTGATAGTGGGGCCCCTAATAGTTCTAATAAATAACTGTTTACAAATCTTAGGTTAGGTCAGAAGCCCCTAGACATAATACTGCAGCTACTAACTACAATGTGGCCGTGTTACACATATTGTTGTGTTTCACATATTGCGTACATTATTCATGCTATTTCAATACAAACTCAATTCAGTTTAGTATTTCTATTTCAATAAAAACACTTCATTGCACCATTTACATAAGAATCATAAATTATAAATGCGTATTCAAACATAAATGAATACAAATACAAAAGACATGATCACAAAAGCTTGCAGTCAACATGAAAAACAAAACGCTACATTGATATCATTGATATTGTTTTATTTCCAGCTGCCAATCGGGGACATAGACCTCACAACCGTCACATCAGAGAAAGCCACCCGCGCTCCACGCGACCTCTGCGCCCGACCCAACACAATCCTTCTAGAAACCTCCGTCCCCGCCGGCCTCATTGTGCCGGAGCACGGCTCTCTCGTCTACTGCAAGAGGGAAGATGGAACTGTCGTCAGGAGACATTTACTGGCAGCCGATACTCCGAAAGACAGGGACGTGTGGCTGGATTGTATCAATCAAGCGCTCGAGTATGTCAGGTGCAGTGTGCCTGATGAGAATTGATCGAGAAAGAATCGGAGAGTTGACGTCATTGCTATTTGTGAAAATTCAGGCGTTTGTTTATCATCACAGTATCACCGGACAAGGCATGGAAATTATGGACTAGCTATATCTATTCCAGATTTCATCAAAATCGGTACAGCGGTTTAGCCGTGAAAGCGTGGCGTACTCTTTCGAAACGGAACAATCTGTATTGGATTTAACACAAAATCCTGTGCATTTATTGATCAGAAAGAAGTTTTAAAAAAATATGTCATTCTTGAATCTAATTCTTCAAGACAAGTAGATAAAGTTCGTGTGATGAAATTTTGTACATTGCTCGCAATATGTGTTTTTATAAATAAAACAATTATTTAATTTGCAATTAAGAATGTTTATGTCTGCATATTGATAATACATTTTTATCATTGAAGTATATTACGTTTAATTTTGACATTGCTTTACTTGAATAAGGCTGAATTATATTATATAGTTTACGCTTCATACTATATTTGATAAGAATTTGGCAGCGCCAACATTTTTAATTACATGAGAATTATTGATACGAAAACTGTACGTTTATTTTTAATATAACACTAAGTTTGTATTATTAATCTATTATTTTTTATCCATAGACTACAGTCGTTTCTATAAAGAGTAGAATATGTTATGTAACATAGTATCGTCGAGTATCCCATAACACAAGTCTCGAACTTACTTTGGGGCTATCTCAATCTGTGCGACTTGTCCCTATATATTTATTTATTTATTTATATTTAGTGTAACCAGCCAAAAGGACACAACACCCTCATTTTCTACTCTACATATAGACATACTGTAAATAGTTTTATAATCTGTACCGTATGTTTTGTGACGTCACAGATCCGTCTAAGCATGTCCGAACTCGTCTGAACTACATTGTAGTTCGCATACAATTTAGTAATAAGTACTTAGTTAAGGCCGATTGGAATTAATACGAGTACAAATAGTGCATTAAAATTTTAGCTATATTATAATGTTTTACTAATATACTTAACTGTGTATTTTGAGGTAGATGAACAGTTATTTGCCGTTCTTTGAAATGTCTTCGTCTTTCGTATGAAATGCATGGTAAGCCTACCTGTTTCGGCGATTTCCCGGTTTCTTCCTCAGCCGTTAAGTGCCGCAGCCCAGGGTTCCCTAAACGCACACTATGATGATATATTTGTATGTAATAATAAAATTGCATGCGTGCCTTGTTATAATGGTAGGTCTTTGTTTTTCCATTTATCTTTTATTTAATAGATTATATATATTTTTAACTTAAACATCGAATTTATAAGGAATCACAATTATTTGAATTAGTTTCAAATAGTATAATTCTTTATAATAGACATTTTCAGATTATTATATATATCATAGTGTGCGTTGAAATCTGATATATTTTCCACATATGAAGACTAGATTTAGTTCCACAAAACAATAATGGCAGGGTCGCCATGTTTCTACATCCAGTTTACAATGTTTGTGGTTCGACGATTCGTTTTTTATTACGTTCATATTTCTTTTACGTTTTTGATAAGATCATGTGTTTGTGTATCATTTAAACTTAAGTTTCAAATATGCAATCATGGCTTTGGTATATATCTCTCAATTAAACCTATATTTTATGTAACAAACTTCAAACGTTTGAACAAATTTTATTGAATTAAATTCGCGCATAAGCTACCTCGACAAAAATAGACTCGCGTTTTAAAAATACCGCATTTAAATCGGTTCATTTGTTTGTGAGGTACACTGACACTGATAGAAACACATACACATCTTGTTTACTTTTTGTTAAACTTGACCAAATATTCACTAAAAGTCACATAATTTAGTCATGATTGTATACTTTGTAATGCAATTCTAACATAGTATTAATAAAATATTGAATTTAATATAGATTTAACTGACCGCGTGTGCAGTATGGTTTTCTTAATTCTAAACCAATTCTATAGCATGTATATAAAATCAATTTATGACAATAAATTTATTATTAAGTTCTTATTATTTTATTTGGAATCTTCCCAGTTCATTTTTGGCATCTACACACATGCTCATTTCTGTTACATCCCTGTGGTTAGTTAATTTTGTCTAAACAGAGAGTAGACGCTTGCTTCTGGTAAAGGAAAACATCGTAAAGAAATTACATTACACTTTACACTAAATAATTGGAGGGCGAAGTGTGGATTTACATTTTACTTCTCACTATCGAATTGATTCGTCACAGCGAACCAATCATAGCGGTGTGTTTGTCGATGGGACACAATGGCGCGCTGTGATTGGTTAGCTGCGTCTCACTGAGAATCGACTCAATTAATTTCCTTTGATATATTTTCTGATAGATGCTTGATAAGAAGAAAAATAGTTTATGTATGACAGGGGTAATGATTTACGTGGGTTTTGACTTGCTTTTAATATTATTGTTCCATTGTGTTCAACATGTGCAGTATACAATTTGGGGCTAGGCTCTCATAAGTTCGCGCATTCAATCATTATAATTAATACTTAATTATATATTAAGTGTTTAAATGTAATAGTAAAATTATGTGGCACACACTGATGGCTTTTTTGAAGTTAGAACCCCTTATTTGACGGAGCCCAAAACTAAAACAAAACCATTTGTTTTTATGTGTACGTACTGATCTAATATCGATTAGTTTATATAACAAAAATACGTTACAAAATTAATAAGTACAATCCCTTTTTTTTATAAGTCCAACGCGCGTATAATTTCGTTTATTAAACGGCCTTAGATTTTTCGGTAATAAGAAAAATGTGTAATAAAATGACCGATCATTTATAGTTAACGTGCATATTGACATCAAGTAATGAAAGTGTATTATACAGGTACAAATATAATGTTTTCAATAAAGATTACAATTTTGCGACAAGCAACGACAATGTGAGCCACAAAATTGCACGCGGGTTATAATAAATTTATATCCTACTTAAGTTACTTAATTGTCTATTATGGCTCCATTTAACTGAGCCGTAAATACAAGGGCGTAAAGCTTAGTTCCCAAGAGATATCTTTACATTTTGTTTGATATAGTAAGCACATTTATTACCTAAAAATGATTTAAATTTGATTTTGATTACACAATGTATTTACAGCGAGTTTTTTTTTTGCAGTAAGCGAAAGTTAGTAGAATTATAATGGTTCACTAGGAAATGGTAGACTAAATAGGTATGTACTAAAAATAATTAAGCCACCAGCCAGCCAGCCTTAATATAATGTGTTAACTTGGCCTAAGTATATGATAGTACAAATATTATATTCATAGCACAACCATATAAATCAGAAAATCCCTAATGGGTAGCTAACAACATTACCCATATACAAACATAGTACAATTTCCAATAATTTATATTTGATAACATATTTCTCCAATTCAATGAGTTTCATCGACAATAATATGAGCTTTTCTTAAGGAATTATATACGAGTAGGTTTATTTTTTATAGAATGTAGAATTTTAAATTAACACACAAATATGTAAGTTAAGTGCGTGAAAAACTTTGTGAAAAAATCTATAAAAAACTATTTTCAAATAAAGAACAAGTTGTTAGTTCAAAGATGGCGGCGCAGTGGACTGTGTGGACTATTTCTCGTCGTCGTAAATGGGCGGGGCCTTCTCAGCGTCTTCGCGCCGATGTTTGCTCGACGTATCTGAGGACATGGCCTGTTTGAGATCATGCTGGAAACAAGATTATTGTTTAAGTCAAAAAGAACATTTAGAAGGTAATTATGTCTTCCAGTTACAACGTGATATGCATCCCAAGAAAGTATAAATAACCTGGTTGTAGGTTTTTGATTGATCTGTTTTTC
Organism: Plodia interpunctella; assembly: GCF_027563975.2. Classification (NCBI taxonomy): domain Eukaryota; kingdom Metazoa; phylum Arthropoda; class Insecta; order Lepidoptera; family Pyralidae; genus Plodia; species Plodia interpunctella. The sequence goes on from NC_071315.1 coordinate 3,088,576, forward strand.
ATGAATGGTGGTAAAGTAAAATTAAGGAATCTGAATGCATCATCTAGTTACTACAATTAAAGTTAGCTAATATCTTATGCCACAAGTTTACACTCAGTCCTATTGGGCAGGGAAGTGAGCACCCCAGTGGGCGAGTATGTAAATAGGTTACTCGCGCTGTCACTGCCGCTGCGCTGCCCGATGCTGTTGGTTTTCCGCTCCCTCGATTGTTAGTTTTTCGCGCGGATGTCAAAGTACGGGCAGCACGAGCAAGTGTTTACATTCTTGCTCGTTGCCGCCGCAATTCGATCAAAATAGATCGTGCCACGCTACGTTTTGTTACCTGACTACAGCAATTCGTTTATCAATCTGTTAATTTGTAAAATTTGCAAGTTAATAAATAAAGAAGAGAGAGAGAGAATAAGAATATGAAGGCTGAGTGTAAATGCTCACTCGCGTCGTTATTGCCGCAGAAGTATTTAAGGAAATATTTCCGGCAGCGGCAGGAGAAGTGGCAGCGGCTGAGTGTAAATGTGGGGTTACAACTGCAATATCCATGGAAATAGTGTTGGCTGTCCAGGTCACAACCACATCACCATTTGATTGGATTAAGATGGACACTTGTCTATGGTCTATACCCATAGATAAAAGAAATATATGTCTAATATGTCTATACCTCTTGACTTGGATATCCCGCGCTGAATTGTGCAGACCTGATGCAACGCATACAGCATGTGGTGGCCGTAGCCAAGATGGATACTCACCACAAAGTGACGGCACAGTCTAGGAAATTGCGCGCAGTCTAACGCCAGTTGAGGGGCGGCTCTCTTGCCGCCAGTCCAGTCGCGGCTGAAGGTGATCTGCGCGGAGACCAGAGCTCCCGCCAGAAGCCATACCGCCACCACTGGCACACCACTAGGAGTGAGGAAAATTGTATAATACTTATAGAAATTTTAATCAGTGACTAGCAATTTAGCGATTGTGGCTATTTGATAGCTCTTCCTAGCAAATAAAGAAACGAGAAAGAGCACGACGAGCAATTTATACTTTACACAAACATTTCTTCCATTTCTTGTTATATATTAACCTTATTTGTATATATTTTTCATTTTCTACTTGACGTGTCGTTATATGTATAAGTATTTCTTCGAAATCGGGTCATTACTTTTTGCGTGAAAAAGTTACAAACATCCAATAATACTAATTCATACCATTAATTTTGTAAAACTAACTTTTTATTTAACGCTTGTTTTAGATGATTACTATTTACCTACGCTATTTAAATTTTTATGAAATAATATAATTCTGGACTCGATCGGGAACTCTGCTAAACCGGGGCAGCTTATCACTGAGCTATCGAGGGCGCAATGCAGGCCGAATTATTTCGTCTTACGTCGACGTATTTTCATTAGCAAATACTCTCTCAACTTTTGCAACTATTCTCGTAATATTTTGTGTGACATACAATATGAATGTACGCAATTGCTACACATTTTATCAAAATAATAATTTGTGATCGCATCGCTTGTGTTTACAGAATCACAAGCGATACGATCACAAAATGTGTAGCGATTACGTAGCAATTTAACAATTGCCTGCAAGCAATGATTTATTAATATTATTATTAGATTCAAATTGACGTCACATTACGCTAGATATTAAAAAATATCCAACTTACCTTCGTTGCACTGTTTTCATATCACTAAACTTTCAACAGATGATATAAACGGCAACAACTTTCCCCTCAATGTGTTTAAAAAGTTGGACCTCCCTGCCTTTTATACCCTGCAACAGGCGTCCTGCGCACCTCAGAGGTGAAAAATACACGGGGTAGAATGTTTTACACCCCTAGTGCCACACGGGAGACTAAATCGCAAAAACATTTTTTTCTATTAATGATTTAAAGGAAGGAAAGGAATCTGAGGGCGACCAAAATCCATTTTATATTTCAATATAGATCAGACGGACGGGGTTATAAAGGCTTGCAGGGTTTGTAGCCTACTGTGAGGCCGACTGTTAAACTTTTTTAAAGAATAAAATATATTTACCTTTATTAATTATTTTAGAGATTAACTAGAATAATAGGCTTAAAAAAAGGAGGATCTCAATTCGCCAAATTTTATTCAAATTGTTGTCTTCATTATAAACACTGCTGACCCAGAATAAGCAGTAGCTGCCTATAGGACTAATAACTCTTTTATTTTGTACTCGGGCCTCATACACAAGACAGTGCAGTCTAAAGTCGCTATAGACTAAGAAAATGCTGTGTGCGACCTACAAGCTCCTTCACAGTCATTTATTGGCCTAAATGGTTCCCATGTTTTGGTAAGTTGTCAGAATCTGGATCGCGATCTTGTTGTGTCGATCGAACCTAATCTGATCCCGAGCACGATTTAGAAGGGACGCGCGCGCACGGCTTCCTTTCCTTAAAATTATTTTTTAGCACAAAAAGCTTCTTGTTAATAACCTTTAATTAATATTTTATTTGAAATTGGATTTCTACGTATATAGATTATCTTTTTTCTTTTATTTCCTGTTTTAATTATCGTAAAAAGTTTATTTTGTTTTGATGTGTAATTTCTATGATACGAGTGGCGCAACTATATATCCTCATGGAATTAAGATCAATACCATAAACAAACAACGTTATCTATTTATAGAAATGTTTGAAATTAAGAAAAACATATATTTTTAGTACTACAAATCCATTGTCAACAGAAGATAATCTACAATAAGTTGACGTTAACAGACGTCTCGAAATGTTGACCTGTAATTAGCCGGCTGGACTGAATAGCCACTATCACTAACCATTTACTAACACTTCAAATAAGACATACCGTAATGGAGTTCCAAATAAAATTTAATGTTTTTTTTTTTATAAATCTGTTATCTTATTAGGTAAAATATTTTTAAATTAAAGTTAATTTATAAATATACTGAAATAAAATGGTGAGATACCTTCGATGAATTTCTGCGGCGTTGGCAGCTTATTGAAGTCAATAGAGATTTTTGAAGTAGGAAGGGGAAGCCTTTGCCCAGCAGTGGGACACAATTACTGGTTAGAATAAAAATAATGAAATTAATAAATAATAAAATATATCATTTTGAATTCAGACTACATATTAAAATACTACATAAAAAATAGATTCGTGTTGGTACTTTGTGTACCTACTTCTTGTAGGTACCAAATAGTATAGTATACGTATGGTAAAATTAAATTATATCGTGGTCGAAGATAAAAGGTTTACTTATAATACATAGTAAGCACTAGGTGTACTTGAGAAACGTAGCTTTTCGTTCGCTAATAAAAAAATAATGACGTCATTCTTTCTTTATAATCAGTCCAGTATTATTAGGTCAAGTTGAATACCTCTACGATTCGTAGATTTTCGGTGACATTATAAAAATGCCTCTTTATTGTCGTAGTTATATTCCACAAAAGACTTAAATGAAATGCTTTTAATGTGTTTTGTTTCGTGTTATTTTATTGGTTACTACAAGCTGATGCCCGAGACTTCGTTTGCGTGGACTTGACTCCGGCGTATTTATAAATTCGAACTATCTATAATTATTACCTATGTTAATAACTTAAAAAATACGTAAATTATTACGTATTATTGTGTTATGTTACTTCAAATATGTATGTAGGTATTCGTTGTTCCTTCCATAAATTATGAGATTATCACGATTATTATTAATTAAGACACTAATGTTTCTTATCACAATTTCGGAATCTCATAATTTATGGAAGGAACAACGAATACCTACATAAATATTTGAAGTAACATAACACAATAATACGTAATAATTTACGTATTTTTAAAGTTATTAACGTAGGTAATAATTATAGATAGTAATGAAATTGGTACAAAGGAAAAAAAAAGGCTTCTGTACTAAAATCATTATCATTATCACTGAAAATTGTCTTAATTATTTCATCAAAATAATTTTGCCCCATTATTAGTGCCAAGTTGTGTGTGTTTTATTCCATGTAATGACCATCAGCCATGAGAAAATACGACTATGAAGAGAAAAAAATAGTTAATTGTATCGGGATAATTTTTAACCTATTATCGTGTATCCGTAAAGTTTAATCGTTAAATATATTTTTTCTGTTTTGTTATTATTAGGTACTTATCACACTCCTACGCATCTGCTACATATATAAATGTATTGTATTCATTCTATTGAAATTTATTAAGTAATACCTATGTGTATGAATGAAAATATACAAAAGAATAGACAAACGACACCTCGATATCAACTCTACTCGATATAACAATACCTCGATATTCTTTGTCCACCTACACCAATCTGGGACGCTTGAAGAGCGCAAACACAGGATTTGCAACTATCCATCTTGTGAGAAGATTAAAATTCTTTGATATTTCACGCGCCCTTTGTGTCGTGGGAGCGGCCAGGTGGCGCTACTGTGCTCTTTCAATAACGCTATTTATGAATAAGTTCTATTCCGATAGTTCCTCTGTGTGGACAGACGGACAATGCAACCCTTTGGTCGTCTATTCCGATACATTTGATCCATAATCTCATAAAAGTATTATCGTAGAGTAGATCCACATAGAGATAGCTAGTTTTCGATATAAATACTTACTTACTTATATTGAAAGTCGTTTTATCTTTCTTACTATCTCTAGAGGTAATACATACTTTTATATAAGTATATAAATAAAGCAAAGATTTTGACCGCGGCAAAAGTAACCTACCTACCAGCCATTCTACCATGTCACTCTACAGCTCTCCAAGTGCTTGCAAGTTGCTTTATGGTGTGGAGGCATCCACACCAAAAAGCAATCCAATAAGTACTCCGTTTTCACGTGAAAGAAGGACAAACAGACACAATTTCACATTAATTTACTTAATTACCTAGGTACTATGGATGTTAATTAATGTAGAATACGTCCTTATACTATGCTTTATCTGGGCTCCCACACTTTGTAGCTAAGGAAATAGGGAAAACAATTGAGAAAGTTATCACTAAAAAGTGTAAATTAAAGTCACCCTGGCATTCCGTATTTGTTGGGATTTTAACTTCTCGTAAACACTACCGATTTCGTATTAGATTAAGTCTTAATAAAGGCCTATTTATATAGATACATGAATTATTTTGAATGTGTCACGCACTAAATCCCGTATGACTTCGTAACACAGATAGCCAGGTAATTTGTTTCCACTCCCCATGTTCAACTAGGTTAAGTAACTATATCCTACACCAATTTCCTAATCAACTAAAGCATGTTTTAAAAATACAAACAGTGATATTAATAAATATATTATTTAAAAATTAAGTGACTGTAAATTTATAAAGGAAGTATAGTTTATCCAGTTTATCCTTTTTTTGTTTTAAAAATGTGACATCTCTCTCAGATCAGATTCTTATCACCGCGTCACAAATATCCTATTATCTGTCTGTTAACTTTTTACCCGCGGCATCGCCCGCTTAAATGTCCGTGGAAACAGTTTTTTCTTCGAATTAAAATGGGTTTTTAAATACATACAGCGTCATGTTTTTATTGTAAAGTCATAGGTTTTTCGCAAATCCTACGGGAACAACAGTTTTTTCCGGTACGAATGATACACTATGTCCTTTTCCATACCTATGAATGCGTATGAATTTCAAGTACTTAGATTGGTTGAGTAGATAACGCGTGAGGAGGTAGGTAACAAACAAACAACAAACTTACTTTCGCATTTACTTATAATATTAGTTGGGATTGCCACTCCACACCATATTTTGGTAGTGCGACATTCATTGATACGGTGCAAGTAGAGACATATGATCAGTGTGGAGCCGAGTTGAAAACAAACAACACGCTGCCAACGTCACAATCGAGACATTTCTCTGGAAATCGAATGGAAGAAACGAGTTGATTCCGGTCGTTGACTGTAACTACTGCGAGGTGAGTAATTCTGACCTTTATTTAAAACTTACGTGAAGTTAGTTCCGGTTGGTAGTGAAATATTTCGGAATCGTGGCTAATGTCATGTAATTCATTCTATTTATTTATGTATTAGATATTTGAATATTCTTAATTTATTAATGTGTTGTCTATGAATGAAACAATTGACTGTCTTTGACTATTTTTGATCATAGATAACAGAGTTTTATTATATTTATTGTATTACGAGGTCTATAGTTATGTTGTTACATTCCTTACGTATATAATGATTATTTAATTTATTTCGAAGTCTCGACGCCCCCTGATATTCCACTAAACTCGCGGGTTTGTATTCATCATCATCATGTAATTTAAGAGCGAGGCTCTTGTCGGTGGAGTTCCTTCCATTGTTGTCTCCCCAAAGCCAACTCCTTCGCTTCTTGATACGACACGACACCCACTTTTTTCTTTAATTTGTCTGGTGTAACTATCTCTTGGCTTTAATACCAGTTTCAAAGTATATACTGAAAGATACCTAATCAAATAAGAATATTTAATTACGCCTAGCCAACGACATTGACACTTACCTATATTTGCTATCTATCTCCACGCTTCTCCAACACTTGTAAGGTTGCTGAGAGAGATCGATCGTGATAATGATAAAAACGACGTCTTTATGTGCTACTGCATTTTAATGTTGTCATGTTTTATTTATAATGCTGTATCATTTCTCGCGTAATGTTTACAATAATTTTGTCATAATAAAAATTGATATCTCTTTGTTCTAGCCTGTATTGTTTACACGCTTTTATTTAACTTGCAACTTGCATATCAATGCAGCATACGATGCATACAATTACAAAAAGAAGAATTTTATATATTAAAAAAATGTACTTTTACATTTAAAGTTTTGCATAAATCAGATATGAACTTAAATAATTTTGTTATATATAAATCACATATAAAAGTCTACCCGTATCGTATCGTACCACTTCGTTCCTGTGTATAAAGGTAGGTATTTAGTAACACCCTTTAAGTAGGTAGTACCATTAAATAGTGCCAAGGAAGTTGTGTGTTTCATATCACGTAACGACCACGACTCTCAGCTATGAGGAATACTTACGACTATGAAAAAGAAGATATAATACCATAGACCAATCAAGAAAGTGTGCAAGACTGCAAGAGCATCGCATGTCGGTATGCCAGCCTCATACCAAGCCAGGCGGCAATCGCTGCGTCGCGCCACAACACAGATTCCAAATTCAAATGGACAAATTTTAGTTTTTATCTATAATTTCCCTCTGCTCTAATCTAAACCGAGCGCGAACTGAAAAATGAAATTAGAATTTTTGTTATTTTATACTTTACTAGCTTTCCCACAGAAGTAGTTAATTTTCCGGGAAGAAAGCCTATATATACCTTCGTATTCCAAACTGTGTATGCAACATTTCTAGAAGATTCGTTTAAGCGCGAAGAGGTAACAAAAAATGTCACTAGACTAGTCAATTCATCAGAAATACGGAAATCGGAAAGTAAACACGTAACAAGCTAAGTAATAATGTACCGCGTCGGGTGTAAGCTGATGCTTTCTGTTTAAAATGCACATTTGCACATTCATTATCCATCATAAACCTTTATGTTTAGGAAAATTCCAGAATTACCAAAACTAGCCTTTGTGAAGTTTTTGTCATTAATTTCTATCTGATATAAAGCAAGCGGCCGGTCGTAAAAACACAGCCGGTGCATCAAAATTATAAAGTTCATGTCCAACCATAAATATATAGCCTATTATTATTATTTTCAATATTTAGCCCATTGAATACTTTTCCATAAAACTGTTTACGAGCGTCAGTAAATTTCCAAAGCAAGAAATGCAGATGATGTAAGAAGAGATAGTGGGACCTTCGACCAATGATACGTCGAAGCTCTGTCCCCGCCGTAAACAAGTGACGTAGGCATAGACAGCTGACATGCGTTAATATCCAGCCAGACGACCACAATATCTAAGTATGCAATACTACGTAATAATTATGTTTGTAAAAAATAACATACTACGGATAAAGTATTATGTAAATAATTTACCATGTCTTCAAGATTTAACAGCAATCAAGCGAGCAAATATGTATTTTTTTAATTTTTTATGATATTACATGGTTAATAAATGTTTAACATTAGGTTTGACTATAGAATGTATAGTTTTAAACTATTATTCAAGTCGAAAAATCGGAGTCACAAAAAAAAACTGAGTTATGTAAGATTTTTGTTTTCGGCATCACTCTTTATCTTGTGAAAATTGTTTTCTCGTAGGAACTAGGTTGTACATTCTAATTATGTATTTTTTTATTTAAGTATGGTTATTATGTTTTACTTTTACATTTCTTTAATTTGTAATTTTTTAAATTTTGTTTAAATTTTACACAAATGGTATTGTTAATTTTAAAAAGTGTTATTTAAAAAAAGCTAATGTATTTATAAAATACTAAATATCATTATTATAACCTAAAAAAAATAATCAATCAGCACCTCTGGGTTCCGGTTACTTGTCTATGATTCATGGGAAATCAAATAAAACGGTACAGATTACACCAAAGACCAAATTAATCTATATCAAAACAAAACATGACATTGACGTGCTTATCTGTATCTTTTGTGGGCGTGTAACTAACGGGAAAACATTATGTACTTTATTTTACCTATAGGTACAATACAGTTATAGATAAAATAATTGGCGACAGCAATATTATTTATATTGATATTGATTATGGCAACTCACTTGATGTAACAATATTTTTTTAGCCTTTAATAGGCCTAGGTAGAGTGACCTAACCACTTACCAGAGATAGATGTAACATCTGACAAAAACAAGGTGTATGTTGATACATATGTATATTTTAAACATAAGTCCTTTGTACTACATATTTTGGTCCATTTTTTTTTTATTGTTAAAAAGATATAAAGGATAAATGTTATTTTTTGGTTAAAATCCGGACAAGTTAAAGGTGAACTTGCGTGTAGAGGGTTACGTACAATTTATAGAATTATTAATAGGTTTCCTGTAATCTACAAGCAATGAACTATATTTTATTCTATTATTTTTTTCAAAGTTTTAGGTTCTGTAGTTTTGGAGATCAAGTGGTACTTACTATGTTTTTGTATGACAGTACCTATTATTGAAATTTAAACAACATTTTTTTAAATAAATACAACTGCGCACATAGAGAAGAAATGCCAATAACATCTTGCCAAAAGGGCTTTCCTTCCGCCATTATAGATAGGTAGAATTAAACTTCCTCTACTTTGACGCTGTTTACTTCGAAGTTGTTCAACTAAGTACATACATATTACATTTTATGGATCATTTAAATTATAATTCAAAAACATTAATTATGAAGCATAAGCTTTAATATGGCTACAAAGTAAGTAAAGTCACAAGTACTTAAATCTTCCAAGACCAATACACGGTTTCCGATGGGGTTTTCACTGTTGGATAGTTACAACCGTGCGAACTAGAAAATATTGTGCTTATTCGTATTTTGTTAACGTGTTCTAATAATTATTAAACATAAAAATTATAATTAATAAAAAAATTAATGATTATTTATTCCCTTCACTACATAACTCATTAGCTAAAATCCGAATCCGAAATTCAATTAGGTACATCCAAATGATAACGAGATCAAAGGAAAGTAAATTTCCCCAGTCTTATTTATTTGCATGAAAGTCAGAAATAAATCTTGTTTTAATTGTTGACATTAACCTGAAGTGCAAATAAAAAATATTTGTTTTCCAGATACAAAACGGGAGGGGAATCGTTTTAACATGCTGTACTTCGTCTCGAGACTCACCAAAAGGTTAGTGATCTATAAATATTAATATTTCTTTATGACAGACAGACAACATGGACACTTATTTCTATATGTAGGTACATTTTGTCATTGAAGATTTTACATACATTTTTAATAAATAATGTAAAATTATGTATAATGACATGTTTGATAACGAAGAAAGAAAGAGCGCGAAAACGTGGTTTACATTTTCCATTTTTCTTTTTTGTTGATATATGCGAAAAAATTATAAAAGATATATATTATAAAATACTCTAATAATCGTCTTCTTTAGTTGGACTGTTAAATGAGTTATTTGTAAAAAAAAATAGTTTCTTTTTAGTTTATCATAGGCAAGAATTTTTCTTTTTCCTTATAATTGTCCATGAATGTAATAAGTACGGTCTAAGTATAGAAGGCAAAAATGGACATTTGACATTTTGAAAAGATACGGTTTATTTTATGTCATTAAAGAAATGTGAACAGAGATACCACGTCAGTAGGTATCCCCGTTTCAATACAGAACTGTAAAACTAAACTTATGTTTGATACATTATTTTATTTGCGGGGAATATATGTAAGTATTTGAACGTGGGAACAATATTTTTACACATTTACAATAATTTATTTTTTAAACATTTTTGGTGACAAAATATGTAGGTATTTATTTGACTTTAAACGAAATATATTTACAAAGACAGCTGTTATAATCACGTACAACGTTATCAGAGAAAAAGCAGAAACGGATAACACATGAGCAATTTGACGTTATCTTGTAGTAGCAGTGGCTTGTGAATTATCTGTGGGTCACGGGAGGCACGGTCACACACCCTCGTTTCATCATTGTGTAGTTCACTAGCGACGCGCAGCGATTTTGCTTGGAAACGTTGTGTACATCGGATCCATGGATTTAATAAGTACTTCGAGTACCTACTAATTCCAAAATCTCTAAGAGATCTAAGAGGCAAAAATAGCAGCAGTTTATTCAACAGCATTAGCCAATAGGTAGCGATTTCACAAGAAAGCCAGTCATCCACACACAGCTCGCAAAGAGCACAGCAGACAAATCAGATTTTAGCGAAGGCCATGTAAAAAAATCAGCAGCAATTACATACGATATTATTTTCTTAATTATTTAAAAAAATATATAAAAAGTCAGTCTTGCGCCCAAACATTCAAATGATTCAAACCAAAGATTAAGCCAAGTAGCATTAGGTACCTCGTTGTTGGACGGCAAGGAAAATTATATTTAAAAAGTAGACGCGCAAAATCCTGCCAAATCAATCACAAAATACGTAATACTGAATCTAAAGCTGCACGATTTCTTGTAGGAGCGAACAACACAATAAAGTTAAATCAACAAAAAAAAACATAGTAACAACACAGAAGACAATGCATTAATTCGGAATTACAATGCCAGAAAGATACGGAAACATTAAAAAAACAAACTTACCGATTAATTTTTGTTCATTGTACCTATATTTTTTAATTAAAAAAAAGTGAAAATAATTTAATTTGTTTGTACATAGTGAAAACCAATTAAATTATTTGTGTATTCGTGATTTTCGTGATGTAACTTAAAAAAATATTTGAAAACATGGCAACCGCGACACGATTCGTGATGTACTTTATTTTCTTCAGCGAATTATGTACTTCCGAGAATACTTTAGGGAAGGGAATATCAACAGTCTTAAGTTTCATTATTTGCCAACTTTGACTTATTGCGTTCTCGAAGAATTTATTTATTTGTAAACATGACAATAAAAAAATCTCCGCCAATTAACTCTTTGCTTAATTAGTTCATTTAATTAGATGATTTTATAAATAACCCTGTAAAGATAGCAAGATCCGTGATGTTCTTAGAGTGTATACTGTACCTATATCTATTATAGAACGCGCGCAGATTTTACTCCGACTATTGGAGGTATTCAGAGTAATTAATTATTGAGAATTGCAGGGCTTTTTGGATAATGATTACGGTTATGTAGATAAAATTCATCTTTATTAAATGTATCCTACTAATATTATAAATACGAAAATTTGTGAGGATGTATGTTTGTTACTTCACGCAAAATCTACAGGACAGATTATTATGAAATTTGATACACGTACACATAGGATACTTTTATCCCGAAATTTACACGGGAGTGAAGTCCCGGGGCGCAGCTGGTATTCATATTTAAATTTAAATTTTACCTATATAGGTACTTATTCTGAACAATAAGTAGTAGATAAATGTGAACTACAAAAGCAAGTATTTCATGTGAATATAGGTACCCACTTTAAGCAATGAAGATATAACGGGATAACATTGTTAAGAATTTGTTAATAATATTTATGAAAATGTTTTGAGATTTGACCCATCGGTATCGGTCTCCATAACAATTTTAACTTTGTTAATTTGTTTATCGCGAAAAGATAGACAGAGAGACGCGGGAAAGAACTTTGTTTTATAATAATGTAAGGATAAGGATTAATTAGTTACACACATGACTTGAATTAAATCACAATATTATATACATAACATGAGGAGAAATATACTTATTTATTTACTTATTAGCTGTTCCCCGCGGCTTCGCCCGCGTTTATTTCGTGATCATGACTTATTGTTGTCAATATCTGCACGTATCGTGAGGAAACATATATAACTGTGAAAATCGTATCAAATTCCATTCAGTGGTTTTTGGTTTTGTAAAAGAACTGACAGATAAATATACCTAAATAGGTATATGACACGCAAAATATCAGTTCTGGAAGTTGCTAGAATTGAATTACAAATATGCGCATGCGCTCGACCGGTCGCCAAGGCCGCATCCCGGTGAACGGGTTCGATTCTTTGTCCAATCAGGAAGTGTATTTATACACTGTGGTCATGTTTGCAGACAAAAGAAATGTCGAACTAAAAATATCCGTGTGAATTAGAACGAAAATATTTTCGCCTAGTTTTGTTTTGTTCGAAAACGCTTGTCCACAGAATTTTAATTTTTCACGTCGCTTCACTTTCAATGACACTACATTGTTACCACTTAGTTGTTCGTCGCGAACTTAGACTCGTGAACACAATACATTTTTACGAATATTTCAAATACGACTTAACCGATTTTGTTGCCCCACGAACTAAAAAAATCTATTGACTGATCCTACATACCTTTTAAATTTCATCAAAATCAGACCAACGGTTCGAAAGTTATCGTGTTACAAACATACATACAAAAAATGTATTTTTGCCCCAAGTTGACCTCGCTTCGCTCGCTCGGTCAATTAAAAGCATGCCCCTGATGTTGAACTCAATATTGGCTCCCGACGTAGAAACTTTTCAACGGTTTACTGCATGATTTTGATCTTTTTGTCACGCGTTGCAACAATTGTGGCAAAATGTTTTTGTTCGTTTACTAAATAACAAATCATCCAACATATGCACCTAATAAGAATAATCTGTTCTTTTAAGTTCAAAACATTATGCGATATCGCAGAGCTAGATATGAGAAAATTGACCAATAGCCATCGTCAATAACATTTTACGTCAGTCATAAAAATTGGCATCATAAATAATTATGAACTGCTTCAGAACCAGTCGAGCCCATCAACATGATTGTAAATGTCGTAAGAAGTAGTTGGTCCGGTATCTGGTGGCGTAGCTAGAGCACTAGATGGGATGAGCACCGGGGCTCCCAAGGAATGGGGCCTTCCTCTGACTAAATATCCTCTATATTTAATACCCGGTGTAAAAAGTTGTGCACAGAAACAATGGAATGCGTACAGACTTCAAGTAAAGGATTATTTCGATTTTAGTTTGGAAGGGGAGACTGCGGATCCGCGTTATAATAAGCAGGGCCTGGCTTCCGCTCTATGTCTGAGGAAGCAACTGAGGAAAGACTTAAACAGCTCAGTGGAGGATTCATTGTTTGCTCCAGAAGTTATGGTCACAAGGAAAACTTAGGATAGGGGACCCTGATGTATTTTGCATCGAGATTTATAAATAGCTGTGTTATCTAACTACGCCACTTGACACACCCACAATGGAACTTTACTCAGTTGCCAGCCGGTATCGAAATTATCGGGGAGATAAATATTCCATGAATTGATGATAAAATGCAATGTTTTCTGCGGAGACACATTTCTTTGTTTGGAGATTTTTTCATACAATCAAGGCGATAAATAATACAAATAAGAATACAACCACAACCATAACTTCACAAGTCAATGTAAACACTGCCATCGCATGGAGAACCTTGAACCGCAAGGAGATCAGCTATTATCGAAATATAAACGATTAAGAAAGGATTAAGAAAGGACAAAGAAGGAGAAGAACATATCCTCTCTCTTAGTGTGAGAGCCCAGAGACTGCTTTCCTATTTTTGCTTCTCCATTTCGCATGGTCTTCGGCATCGCTGATTGATTAAATATTAGATTTACTAAGCTGTTGGGGCACTACTAAGTGTAAGGACACAGCTCCCGGGCGCCAAGCATCAGGGGGCACCGCAGTTTTTGCTAGGTCTGAGTTACGACTTATGAAAGACTGGGATATAATAAAATTGAGCTTCAATTGTATATACTTAGCTAAAGGCCCGTATAAGTATGACCCGTGTGCCGTGAACATTTTTTTTAGTTTATCCAACACTGAATAACACCGATTAACTGGGTAAAAAGGCACGTATTCGGCTCTGCAGTCACGTTGCGCCAAATATTGACACTAATTGACACCTGTCGAGTTTTATTATCTAAAAATAAACAAACAACAACAGATAATAGAGCTCAATAGGTCTATTTCACATCTTATGTGGGAATTTTTTAATGGATGGATAGAAATAAGTATTACCTAGGTACGTAATTTAGCCATTTATGTATATAAAAGCGGGATTATTTAGTCAAACGCGTGACATGATAGAAGACACATATTAATATACTTATTTAAATAGTTTTTTTTTCATATTTTTAATAGAAACACAATAGCAAAATTTTATTTGAAATTTAAATTAAGTACTTAGTTATTTTATAAATTTTACCTTTGCGAAAAGGTATGGGATAAATTGAGACATCCCTACTTGCTGTCTACCTACTTGAACCACATTGTACAATATCGTGTCATTTTGTTGTAAAATTAATCATTATGTTGGTTCATGATTGAAGGAAAAGTGATTTTGGAAAACCTAACATGTTACTTTTGATACACAAACATAATTAATATTTTAGGTACCTATATACCGTTATTGTTTTTTGTTGATAATAACTTCGTAAAACCCGTATCTGTAGTTTGTTTTTTGTTGATCTATGAATTTAGCACTACAGAAGAAAGTTCTAAACTGCAGCATATTTTTAAAAAAGTATGGGCTTCAAATAGATGAATGGATATAGTTGCAATAAGTACTTTGTAAAAATATATGACTTAAGGAAATAAATATAAACGAAATAATATTATATCGACAGGTTTATAGTTGACTGGACTGGGCATGGGCACAGCACGAAATTGAACTTGAGAAGAGTCAGAATTCAAACGATAAATCTAAATTGAGAAAATGACGTATAGGTACCTTATATGATTTTGATTATAGAAATCGGTTAAATTTATAAAAGAAAAATTAGACTCCTCCTGTCCGGAGACGGCGGTTCTTTGTCCCACTGACTCTGATGTAGGTCGATTTGTTTCCTCATATCTCACTAGGAAACATAGGCTGGACTGTGGACTCGGCTTGGCTCTTATCATGACCCCAGTCCTTTGCTAATTGGTCATTATCTTTTAAAATTAACAGCTTTCTCACTTAATTTGATCTTTGGCTAAATAAAGACTAGCACTCGATTAATTCAAAGTCTCACTTACAGATTAGAGTTAGTTTTAAGCACAAAGTAAATAGGTACTTATCTACATTAAAGACAAATACTTATTGAGATTGTTCTTATTGATTTATATATTTCCTAATGACATTATGTGCTGACCTCATTTGTATTGGTATTTGATAATGAACAAGACTGATGACAGAATTTTAATATTATAAATGCGAAGGTTTGTGAGGATGTGTGTATGTATGTTACTCTTTCACGCAAAATCTTCTGGACCGATTATTATGAACTTTGATACACGGGTAGAATATAACCTGGAATTCCCACGGGAGCGAAGCCCAGGGGCGTAGCTAGTAGTAGATAAATTTATTGTATAAATAAATCTGTATTCAATGTTTCAATGAAACAGACAATGACCGTGCGAAGTAGAGAAGAAGAAGAAGGAAAGCAGACCTTGTGCTCCGGTATAGCTATATACATATATGTAGGAAGGGTTGAGCGAGAATTCCAAAGATGACTTTCAAACAACCGAGCTGCGAAAAAGCAAACTATTTAGTGCGATGGGGCTTTGCAGACAGCGTACAGTGTTCGTGTTGGAGAACCGCTTCAGACAATGCCTCACTTGCCACAAATCGAGTGGCCACAATCTTGTGCAGATTCGTGCACCTGGGTGATTTATGAAGGGCACAAATAATGCGCTGGCAATAAAATTACGAATTAGACGAATCATTTTATGTATAATAAGAACGTATGTTCTTATTATACATAAAATGATTCGTCTAGTATGAGTACAATACTCGTACCTTACGAGAGTAAATAGGTATGTATTCCATAAATAATTATATCGTGCGCAATTACTTTACTTATAAGTTGTTCAAACAGTTTAATTGTAAGTACTGCACGTACCATTATATAGAACATAGTATATGTTATAAGTGTAACATAACGCTGATATAGCATGCCTGTAAGGGTAAACTGTTGAAACTATTGTATTGTATGTGCCACACCTTGTACTACACAGTTACTGCAATAAACATATTTGAGTTTTGAGTTTTTAGACGAAGAAGAAGATTTCTAAACAAATTCTCCTTAAGTTTATCAACATTTTTAACCTTTACATACCTAACGACAGCGAATAATTCCACAATATGTTTGTAGATTTAACAATCACATGAGACTTTTCCATCGTTGCTTTCCCACAGGTACGTCCAGACACGTGTTACTTTAACGTGCAGTTCAATGTGAGTTCAATATTAAATTGCATGATGCAATAACTGGTACAGGTGTCATGCACCCACCATACAATCCTATCGTTTCTTTAGCCAGTTATGGCTAGACAAAGCTCAAGACATACATTTTGTTAATTAAGAAGTTTGCAGACTACCTAAAAGCCCTAGAAATAGATAGTACCTACTGATAGAAATAAACAATATTTTTCATTACCCAGGGCGGAAACGGCAGAACTACATAAAATTTATTTTGTGTTGTGGAGATTCGACCTCTATTACAGTTTAGGATAAACAAGACATTTATCTTTCTTCTCTGTTATTTTGATACGATTATACAAACACTGGTGGCCATACCAAAAAAGAAATAGATACTAATAATCTAATCTGAGACCTAATAAAATTATACATCAAAATCAGTCAAGCCGGTTCGAAGCAGTATAGACTAAAATCGTGACACGAGGATTTTATATATTAAGTAGATGGATTTTCAAGTTCATTTATAATGGTTATTTAAAACAGCTTGTTTTAGATTATTTTATACGTCTGCCCCTTGTGTCCCTCAAAGAAATAAATCCTGGATCCGCTCATGAAAAACAGGACAACGGTCAAGGTGAAAAAAGGTCAAAATAGCTAAAATAACTGATCAAAATCAAATAATTTATTCAGAAATTAGGCCTTCACATGTACTTTTTCACTAAATAATTACCAAAGCTACAAACTACTAGCATTTCGGAACGACCACTGCTGAGAAGAAATGCCGAAAGAAACTCATTCAAACAGTGTTGGTCCCTATTATGCCAGAAGGGCTACGATGATAAAAGTAGCAATTGTTTGCCTTTGCATATGTACTTTTCATGCTACAGTACAATTTATTACTAACTAGATGTTTAGTGTAGGGCTTCGCTCCCGTAGGAATTTTGAGATAAAATATAGCTTATAGCTATAAGCTTATATCTTGGATATTATACCTTTCTAACGGTGAAAGAATTTTTGAAATGCTCCTTCTTTATAAAAATAATATAGATTACGATTAGCGGCCCGTCCCGGCTTCGCTCAAAAATACAAAAAATCAATTTACGTAGATAGATGCTTAATTATGCAAACAAAAAGTTGCCTCACTGTTTGGAAATTTATTTTGTTTTTTATTATTTTATTCATAATTTTTATTTTTGTTATAATAATTCGTATGGCATTTAAATTTTATTTGTAAAACATGTACGTGATTTGTGATCTTCAAGTGTCTGAATTATACTTCTATTTCGACGAATAAGAATTGTAATTATGAAGTCATGGGAATCGAGTGTGTCATGCTCACTCAAATGGTCAATCTGGTGGTGGCGTCGTGGGCCGGGTCGTGAGGTTCCCTCTATTATGGTTGAGCTACGCGATGGCTGTCCCATGCGTCAACTCGTGAACGGGTGCTGCCAGAGGGAACTGGTCATCTCGTTTCTCATATATTTTCATGTAAGTTAATTGTGTTTCACATCGATATATATATATTATAATCAGCACTCGGATCACAATCATAACCTGTTTTGATATACCTTTTGACTATGTACATTATGTACTTTTATATATTATTAGAAAGAAAAAAAAAACATTGTAAGAAACAATAATGGTAAGCCGATCTGGCATGATAGGGACCAACACTGTTCAAATGAGTTTCTTTCGGCATTTCTTCTCAGCAGTGGTCGTTCCGAAATGCCAGTAGTTTGTAGCTTGTGAGAAATAACTATAAATATAAAGATTGACGAGAAAAAGTGCCTGTGAAGGTCTAATTTCTGAATAAATGATTTGAATTTGAATTTGAAAGAAACAGGGCAAATACTCGGCTTCTTACATCCAGTCAGTATTGCCCTGTCCTACCCTAAATCTTCCCCTTGAATTCTATTTAAAAAACTCGCATTATGCGACGTTGTTTTATAACATGTAGTGACGATCATGATCATCTAAAACCTTGAAGTAATCGCTGATTTCCAGATATAAATAAATACTCATATATTTGTTTATATTTGGTAATCAACGATTGGTTTCCAATCAAGAGAGTTATTTATAGAATACCTATTTGCATGCAAAAAATATTTACGTAAGATGATGCAATTTGTCACAATTACCGAACCGAAAAATTTCCAACTGCCTGTCCATACACGCATATTTTAAAAAACCTATTTAAACAAGTTGCTACAAGATATTATTTATGTTATTAGAGGTTTTGTCAATTGCAGAAATATGTACCTAAGTACACGTGTACAACATCAGTGTACCTATAGCATATTGTATGCAACATGCAACAAATGCTGACCCTATAGTGATAGGCATTCCGCATTCGATATGACGAAACAGAACCTTGGAAACTGTCGTTTTCTGATGAAACCTTCCCCTTTATTTCTCTATCGTCAAATATTGTTTTTATTCTTCGCTATGTAACGACAAAGGTCAATCAAATACAAAAACAAGATAAAATCGACATAACCGGTTTTGCTATTACGAATTTTACACGAAGGGACACACCCGCGTTATCGACCAATCAGAACGCGCCATTCAAACACTCCCATCTGACATATAAACTGCGCGCGCGCAATTTATATCACATTCGTAGTTTGAAATTGATTCTATAGACATCTAATTAATAAATGGGTGATAGATTAAACATAATAGGCTATTATAGGTGGTTGATATTCCTGTTCAGTTTCAGTAATTTAGACAAAATTTAATTAAGTAAATTTTTAGCCGTTTATTTCTTTTAATCAGAAAGTATTAATCGTACCTATAGATATATTTTTAATTTTACTATTTGATAAATTTAAATTAATACCCAATCAATATGTTGCACTTCAACACGATCCCCGAAGACTACGTGAAGAAAACTGCGCAGTAAGTTGCCCCAATTTCGTAATCTTCCAAATCATTGACTTTCTAATTTTATTTTTAGATATTTTATGTATTAATGTATACACGACAGGTTACAATCAATTTAATCCTAACTTATCCAATTAATTAACCAACTATATATAAATATAATTTGAATTTAATTACCCTTATGTACGACTGACAATTGTAAATTCCATTCGAATAATTAATATTATAACTACCTAACAATGCGAAAGTATATTCTTAAAATTGCATCACGTTTAATAATGCCATAGGGCATGCATAGGGTACTATTTATACTGGGAAAATAACTGTTCCCGTGTGAACATTCACACAGGCGGAGCCGCAGGGTAATGCTAATTACTTATTATATGATAGAATAAAACAAGAGAAGATAAAACCACATATAGAATTTCGTGAAGAATTTTGTGGTAAAGAATGCCCACCTTTTGTAGGTAAATAAATCTTGTAATTTTTTTCAATAAAGTTTTTAAATATTCAAATTGTCAGTCTCAAAATTTCACTCAATTATGATATTAATAAACCTAAATAGGTTCATAGTTAAACGTAACTAGTTAAGTAGTACTTACTTTTTTACAAACGTTAATAACTAATCGATTCCTTAATCAAAACTTATAGAGGTATACAACTTTGATTGGGATTAAGTAAAGGATTACATGATAAAGGGTATTGAGAATATAATTATTTTATTTATCATAATATATTAGTTAGGTAGATTATATCAGATTGAGATAAAATTCATAAAACCTATTTTTGAACGCTTGAAGTTCATAATAAGTTTAAACCACTTTTCATTATACTAATAATGAAAATAAATAAAATAATAGATACTAAAAACACAACTACTTAGGTATGTAAAAAAAACAAATAATTTCGAAGTAAGTACCTACTTCAGTATTTACATAACAAAGGAAGTTTACACAAAAATTAATCACGGATCGACATACTTATTTGTTTTGTTCTCACGTTGATATTGATCAACGTGAGAATCCGATAGAAGACCGAAGACCTCTAATCTAACTCTCAAAATATATATGTCTATTCAAAGGAAAACACAAAGATTGTAATGGAAAAATATTTTCCTCATAACGCGAACTAGCAAAGCAAACGTCACTATTTTAGTATCCTACACAAATGAACATAATTATAGTCCTATATAAACGAACCTGTCGTACGTATCGATACTGAAAAAAAGCGATTTCACAACACAACCACAATTTCTGAGGATCCAACCAAAAATGCGACGTGTGAAAGTGAGAAAATGTAGCTATCTATGTTTTAAACTAATTTCGCATGTAATTAGTTAGGTTATGTGTAGTCATTTAGTACCCCCATGTACAAACTGAATGCTATAACAATACTTGGTTTTCAGATGCGCTCAGTTGGCATTGGGTTGCAGCCGAGCGGCGCACCAAACTGCGCTGAGGGGCGCCGCCACGCCAGCGCAGTTGGCATCGCTCACACCCAAGGTATGGCTGCTAAATCATGCAAGTAAAACGTGCAAGTAACTGGCAAAAAGAGGAGACGCCCTATTATTATACAACTCGCGGGGCTGAAGCAGACGAGTGGGAACAGGAAACGAAAAAAAAGTCGACGTCTGTGCAATGAAAGGTCGTTGTAGCTATGGACAAGGTGTATACAATCTTATAGCTATCTGCTCCTTCTGTCAGGTCCGTGCGTTTGTGGAGCGCAGTGCGGCGCTGTGCCAGCCTGACCACGTGCACGTGTGTGACGGCTCCGAAGCGGAGGCCGACGCGCTCCTGCAGTTCATGCAGAAGCAAGGCACCCTCAAATCCCTCAAGCAGTATGATAACTGGTAAGTAAGCCTTTGTCTCTCTCTCATCTGAGCGTTTTACCGGTTACTTTCTTAGCCGTTGAGCGTCGGAGGCCAGCGGTCCGCTTTCTTTTTTTATGTGTTTCTTAATTATTCAACAAATAATAAACGATGTTTTTTTCTTTCAAAATTAGAAAATACGAAACGTAGAAATAGATCCGGTTGTAACGGTTCTTTATCTGATACATGGGTTACCTTTGGAATCTGAACTCGAGACATGATTCGCAGAACTTCCTGGACATTAAACGTTTTATTTGTAAACAAACTTAATTACGTTCTTTCCATTAATTAGTAATTATCATCGTTGTACATAGTCATCTTAATAAGATATTAATATTATCTTTCTAGTTTTTGCTTTGTCTGTAATTCTGTATGGACTACTATGTACAGACTGATAAAAGTTTATATTGCATAATATTCCGGTAGACAGTTAATTTTCATTAATATTTTATTGGTTTTAAAGTCCATGACATTTTTGTTATTAGTATACCTACCTATTTAAGTATCAATTTGATTGTAGTTTTATTGTTATGATGATTTAGATTGAAACTACCTCTTTTTAATGTAATAATATGAATATAATAACGTAACGTAATAAAATTTCTTTCTTTTTTAAAAGTTAGCTTTGATTTAAAATTAAAAAAAATTCTAGACTCGACAGGGAATGGAAACCATGGTTATTTCTAACCATACAGTGCTCAAGCTATCGAAACTAGTTTCGATACAGTGCTCAAGCTATCGAAACTAGTTTCGATAGCTTGAGCACTGTATGGTTTCAAAATAGTCCTATTCATAGTACTAGTACTATGCCAGGTGGCGTGAATGAATTCATCTTTTTACATTTTGCGCTGACACGTAGTAAATACATAGTTAGTCGCCGATTTAGTAAAAACTACCCACTGCTGAGTAGGTAGGTAGTAGTTAAACAGCACGTCAACTGGTCGCCTTTTCGGCTGACATATTTTATTCCATATACGTAAATATCTCCTACGTACAGATAATAGTCCAGTTATTATAAGTATACATATATTCTTTATACTTAATCTTTACTCATAAGTTTTCATTGTGTTTGCCGATTACACATTGATTTATTTCTTTCTTATGTGTGATCTGCATAACAAAACATTTTTAAGTTTTTATCCAAATCCTCCTCGAATTCTAGTTGGCTGGCCCGCACCGACCCGGCTGATGTGGCCCGCGTGGAGTCCCGCACCTTCATCTGCTCCGAGAATGAGCGGGACGTGGTCCCGGCCGCCCGAATCGGCCAGAAGTCCGCTTTGGGAAACTACATCGCGCCCAGTGACTACGAGAATGCGGTGGCTGATCGGTTCCCTGGCTGCATGAAAGGTAACGTTTTAAATTGTATTCTTATATACGAGTGATGCTCTCTCTTATACTAGATGGCACATCTCTGGAAGCAAGGAATCTACTTCAATCCAGATGTCTTTCACTGTCACCTGCTGTGAGAAGGAGCGAGACATAGTCCCAGCACCCAGATTTGGGGTGTAGGTTGCCTAATCTATACCTTTGCAGAACCGAAGTAACTGTAACAGCCCTTGTGTTATGTTTTTGAGATCATCCTTAGACAAAATATCTGTAGGTACCCATGATTTCTCTAAAGCTACTTCCTAATATTCTATTCAACGAAGACTTGCTCTTACAAAATCCGTCACTCTGGAAGCAAGCAATCTGCTTGAATCCTGGAGTATCGTATCTTTAGCCAGTTTTTAGCTAATTCTTTTGCTCCACCATCAGGTCGCACGATGTACGTGATCCCGTTTTCGATGGGTCCCGTGGGATCTCCACTGTCCAAGATCGGAGTCGAGTTGACTGACTCTCCCTACGTCGTCTACTCCATGAGGGTCATGACCAGGATCGGTGAGTAATCCAATATCCTTGTATTATTGTAAAAATAAGTGCCCCTGTAATTTTTTGCCAAACGTTACAAATTTATGTCGTTTCTAAAGGATGAGTATTCACGTAGGTATTTTGGCCATGCTCCAGTTATTATAACCAATGGATTAATTATATTCTCTTCGAAATAATAACTTCATTAAAATATAATCCTTGTATTCGTAAAATTAAAATTATATTTGAGGTTATTGCAAGATTAAATAGTTTTATTGACCTTTCATATCCTACAATTAATAATATATCAATATCCGTTTCAAATAGTATAACATAAATAGTATACCAATAGATTTTTTTTCTATTTCGTAAAGCAAAGATTTTTTATACAGTTTTTTTTATATAAGTATAGATAACGTACAGCCTTTTCGTATAGATCTCTTTTTTGGTTTTTGTTGATCTGTGCTTTTTATATTTTTTGTTTTTTTTTTCTCACGTTAGGCAGCAAAGTTTTGGAGGCATTGCGTCAAGACGAAACCTTTGTGAAGTGTCTGCATGCGGTGGGCCACGCCGGGGTCCCGGGCTGGCCCTGCGACCCTCAGCGCACCATCATCTTACACAAGCCTGCTGACGACGAAATTGTCAGTTTTGGTGAGTATTCGTGTAGAAAGATTATACATACCAAAGAAACTAATAATTCCAAAATAGCCAATTTGTTCAGTTTGTTTGTAAACTCTTTATGGCACAAAGAAAACCCATACAAAGAAAGCAGTAAAAAGGTATAAAGACAGACTTATCTCAGAAAGGTACTGTTGTCAGAAGCCTACAAGAAAATGAAAAATACTTGTATAATATTACTCTTTACGTTGTTATTCCTTAATAACAACGAGTGTAAGGCACTACGAGAAAATTTCTCACTGAAAACTGAAATGGGAAACTGAATTTTCACAATCATGCATAGTTGCGGCTAGAAGCTAAGCTTGTAATTTCTGTTGTTTACAGGAAGTGGTTATGGCGGCAACAGCTTGCTTGGCAAGAAGTGCTTCGCTCTCCGGCTGGGCTCTGTCATCGCTAGACGTGAGGGATGGCTCGCTGAACATATGTTGGTGAGTAAACATTACAAGCATATTTTAAAAAAACTTATCAATTCTTATGGTCCGGTGCCATACGATTTGCCTCGTGAGGGCGTCGCTACTGTTGAACAAAGTTGACACGAAAATATTTTTTTTTTCAAAATTGACTAATTCGGCCACGGTCAACTTTTCTACTGTTTTCATAGCCGTATTTGTAAAGGTATTTTTAAAGGTATACATTCAAAATAGTCCTATTCATTAGTCATTTAACTCAGGTATTTCTTGTTTGAATTAGAAAACAATTTAGGCAATCGTTTATATTATGTCCAATAATGACCGATAGATTAGCGCCATTCTACTTATTTAATCATTTCACTAACTACCTTTGTTATGAGGCATGTGCTGCATCATACTTAATGTATTTTAAAATAAACTTTAAATGGCCCAATTTGGGTCCAATTAATTTTCTAATGTTGAACTGAATCATGCTTCTACGTGTTAAACTCCTAATAATATCATACACTTGTGGAAGTCTCCATGTTCCTACCTACTATCAATAAAACCATATATTTAATGAGCGTATATCACATACTTTATTTTTTTCACACAAAACAAAACTGACAAACTTGGACAATCAACAATAACGTAACCTAGGTTACAAACCAACGACGATGCTATAAACATACAAACCTAACCTCAACACTGCGTAGGTACATTATTACGTCATTACCCAACCTAATAGAAGGCAGAATAGCTAAGCAAAAAGAGGTAAAGGAATGCCATGAATGGACTTGTACCAGATAAAGGAGAGAGTAGTGAGCGGTGGAGAGTCGAAAGAAGTCCATCAAAAAGAAAGGTGCGAAAATCTAAGGCCATGTTTAGCTGGATAGCCAGCTAGCAAATTTCACTATATAGTGGACGAATTGGGATTATAAAATAGATTTTACCTCATAGATGTATAAAATAGTTCTATTTAATCCATTTAATACTTCTATGGTTTTACCTATGAGAAGAA
Source organism: Plodia interpunctella (assembly GCF_027563975.2). Classification (NCBI taxonomy): domain Eukaryota; kingdom Metazoa; phylum Arthropoda; class Insecta; order Lepidoptera; family Pyralidae; genus Plodia; species Plodia interpunctella. Next base: position 3,113,945 of record NC_071315.1, read on the forward strand.
TGTTATATTATTTTTTAAAATCAGGGAGAAGCAGGTGGCACATGCTATGCTTTTCTTTGCAAATGAGCATGGATACTGCGTAACAGGTTGTATTCAATAGTCGCCTAAAGACATCTAGAAATAGAAATAAATGTATTCATAACATACTAATATACCTCACAGGAAATTAACAAAATGTTAATATTACAAAAGTACATTAAATATGCTACAAAAGGGTACCACTCTGCTCGTGCCGTGACGAAGAGCCATGACGCTGATATTCAGTGCATCTGAAATTACATTAACGACCACACACAAGTATAGCTCTTTGTGAGCTGCAAATGATGTTTATTAATTTTTGCTTCACAAGATCTTTTCAAATTCGCAGATCGTAGGCATCACCAACCCGCAAGGCCGTAAACGCTACATAGCGGCCGCTTTCCCCTCGGCCTGCGGGAAGACCAACCTCGCCATGATGACGCCTACCCTGCCCGGGTACAAGGTGGAGTGTGTCGGCGACGACATCGCGTGGATGAAGTTCGATAAAAACGGAGTGCTGAGGGCTATTAACCCGGAAAACGGCTTCTTTGGAGTTGCTCCTGGTAAGTTTTCTATTGTTTTTACAAAGAGACCCTACAGTTAATACATGAATGACAAATCATAATTGTAGCTAGTAAGTACCTACATGAATCAACCAATAAGGGTTCTGTTCTGTACAGTTTATCACAACTATGAATAAAGACACTCTAAGTTATATACATTTATCATTTAGACACAGTATTTACCTCCATGGTAAAAAGACCCAAAAGCCACGAAACTCGAAAGAGCGTAGATTTAAAAATGTTAAAACCAATTTTATTCTTATTTTTCGATTATCGCACATTCAAGCTTAATAAATTACCACAGGCACATCAGAAGCCACCAACCCAATTGCAATGTCGACAATATTCCGCAACACCGTGTTCACCAACGTGGCCGAGACTGAGGAAGGTGGCGTGTGGTGGGAAGGCATGGGCAGGGCTCCGGCCAAGCTGACGGACTGGAAGGGGCAGGCCTGGACTCCTGAGAGCAAAACTCCAGCTGCGCACCCTAACTCCAGGTAGGCTGAATTTAAAATTTTGTTTTGGTGTTACATTTTAAAAAGTCAGTTTTGTGTTTTGTTTAGCTTCATGTTGCAAGCTTATAAAATCTCTCACATTTCCGGGTTTCGGTTTCTAGGGAAATTAATGGATTCCAAAAGTGCGATAGTTTAGTACGAAAACTATTTTATAACTATAATTTTATTTTCGTATGGATTTATAAAAATCACTTTATTTTTCAGATTCTGTACACCAGCAGACCAGTGCCCAATAATTGATAGTGAATGGGAAAGTGCAGAGGGAGTGCCAATTTCTGCCATCTTGCTTGGCGGGAGACGACCAGCCGGCGTGCCTTTAGTCGTTGAGGCCAGAGATTGGAAACACGGCGTCTTCATGGGCGCTTCTATGAGATCTGAATCCACCGCTGCAGCTGAACACAGCGTAAGTTAATGACTGACATTTACTTGAAGATTAGGAGTTAATTGTTCACAAGCGAGCAAACAATTTTTATATGATAACGGTAATAAACAAAAATAAGTCGCAACTAAATCGATAAAAGAATATTCAAGCTTTAATAAATCCGTCAAATTACCTAATAATGAAAACTATATTACAGGGTAAAGTGGTAATGAACGATCCATTTGCGATGCGTCCGTTCTTCGGCTACAATTTCGGCGAGTACCTGAAACATTGGTTGTCTATGCCCCAGGCTGGACGCAAAATGCCGAAGATCTTCCACGTCAACTGGTTCCGTAAGAACGATGAGGTAATAAATCTACGTTATGGCGATTTTCTTTTGAACTTGTTTTTTTTAATTTATCTGCAATAACTAATATTTTGTTTACGATATTTTTAGGGTAAATTCCTATGGCCTGGTTTCGGCGACAACTCTCGTGTTTTGGACTGGGTTCTCCGCCGCTGTGACAACGAGCCGTGCTACACTGAAACTCCGCTTGGATATGTACCTAGGGAGGGAGACCTTAATACTCAGGACCTCGGACCTATTGACATGAACACGCTGTTCAGCATACCAAAAGACTTCTGGTTGCAAGAGGTAAATAATTATATTAAAACATCTTTACTACGATAATGTAATTGTATAGTATTGAAATACGAATCTTCAATCAATATCTCATAATTCGTAATACTGCAAATTTCCAGTCATTGTATAGTAGTATTTTATTTATTTAATCATTGTATCTGTTTGTATGTGTCCTCAGGCTGATGCTATCGGAAAATATTTCAAGGAAGAAGTCGGATCAGATTTACCTAAAGAAATGTGGGATGAGCTCGAGACTCTAAGGAAGAAAGTTAAATCTTCATAAACTAGAATACCAAAGATATTTACGATGCTTCGCATTTATGCAGAATAAGATCTAGCACATAATTTATAATAAATATATAGAATGAAATAAATAAGGGGAATGCTTAGTATGCCGTATGTTGTGAAGATAAATGATTACCATCTTTGCAAAGGCATATTGAATTGAGGAGAAATACGAGGGCTGTGTTAGTAAATTAATATAACTATAAGGATTTTAGAATTAGATCTACTTAAATTAATGTACATATTAAATTTTATAAAAAAAAAATCAAATAAAAAAGGCATATACTTTACACGATTGTTTTATTGTAATTAATTATATAAGTGGTTTAAAATATTTTTTTTTATTAGATTACTTCATATGTTTTGCAGAAAATACTCTGAGTCCATCTTGTGTAGAGGCTCTGGCATATTTCGTTAATAAAGCATTGACATTCATCTTTTCTGTGGCATAGCATCTAAAAGTAATAAAGGGAATTATAGATACAGAAAAGAACAAAAGAAGTCATAAAAATCTCATATAATATCCCACTAATATTATAATGGCAAAAGTTTGTGAGTATGTTACTTCTTCACGCTCAAAAGGTCTGGCGTTTTAAAAAGTAGATGGCGCTACTGTGTATAAAACTAGGTATTTTCTTAATTACGCGGGTAACACCGCGCGGTGCGGCTAGCAATATTATAAAGGCGAAGAATTGTGAGTTCTTCATACTCAAACGGTTGGAGCTATTATTATGAAATATGGTATTAAGGAATCTGATATCTTGGATTACCAGATATAGTACCTTTTATCCAGAAAGTACCCGATTTGATTAGAATTTGGTCAAAAAATCGAAAGTCAATGACGCTTTATAAAATAGGTACTGTGCATAAAAATCTTAAATATCTTTTTTAATTACGCGGCTAACACCGCAATGTGCATCTAGTAGATAAATATATTTAAAACCTAACTTACTCTATGTATGGCGATATTTCCTCGACTGTCCACTTCGGCCTTGCTTGAAATAGTATCTTGAAACGTTCATTGATTTCTTCTGGTAGGTCGCTTTCCACAAATCCCCATACTACTTTTGGAGTAGTAGTTTTGTCGATTAATGCTATTCCAGACAACAAAGATTCCTAAAAATAAATTTATTCCAATCAATCATTCCAGAACATAATCTCATGACTAGAAATAAATCAGCCAGAGAAGTAATAACTCTAATCACTTATACTCGTAGCAGGAAAGAAACAAAAAAGGGTTTAAATAGTAGTTAATATAAGGGTTTAAAGGGTTGCAATAGCATTAAATAAAAAGTTATACTTACATCAGGAGTCATTCCTTCAGGAACGGAATCTTTCCATGCTTGTAGAAATTCGACAAGATTAAATTTTCCTGCACTTTTAAGTAAAACTCTGGCTAAGAATTTGCATACTTTATCTTGCTTATATTGGTAATATTGAACACCATCGTCGATCACTGATTCAACACTATAGAATTCAAACATTGAATCCAGAATAGTAAGTGGTACCAGATCTTTCAAACTGTCTAATGTGATCTCTTTAGAAATTCTATCTAAAGGCCACGAATTCTCCTCTATTAAATCAAGCATGTAAGACAACACGCGAAATTCATAATCGAAATCAAGCAAACGATAATATCCATCGATTTCAATAGCTTGACATTTCTTTAATTCGGCATTTAGCTCTGTCCTAGACGCCTGAGTTTGATCAAATATCATCTCATAAGTTAATAACTTAGCTTTATCTACGGCGTATTCTAGCTCAGATCCTTGGTATCTAGTCGGTTCCAAGGTTTTTCTTAACTTTGATAAGCGAGGTTTGCATGGTTTTAATTCATAATATGTGAAGAAAGTATTCATAATATCTTTGTTTTGAATTATCCTTGGACTTTTAACACCCTCATCAGATTCCGTAGATTTATTCAGACTGGAATTCGATTTATCAAACGACGTGTCTGAATCACCTTCCATGGAATTATTTTTCTTAGTTTCATCCATGCCCGTAGCAGCAGCAAACAACAAGTCGGGTACCAAAAGTAAACTGTTAGATGTTTCCGCTTCCTTGACGTCGTAAGTCTTATCACTAGTGCATAGTACTACATTTTCGTCTGGATCTCCTACAAAAGCAATAATAATGTATATGTAGGTTCAAAAATATATAGGTAAGTATAATTGTAATATTACTTATCCTGTACCTCAGTAAACATTACCTTTGAAAATTAGTTCTTTGCCTTCTTCTATTATTTTAAGTAAATTGTCATCGAGTTGCATAAGTTTTAAGTTATCATTTCGTTTGCTTGGATCAGGAAATCTTAGTATTTGGGTAATTTCTGTCAACTCAGATTCATGAAGTTTAGCTATTTTGATTACTTTCCTAACATCTTCAGGTGTTCTCTCATCACTAAAACAAATGATATGTAGTTAATAACATGTCCAATACGCCATTATGGTTGTAAGCACAGTCAAGTTCAAATTGCGACGGCCTAATAATGCAGTCTCACCCCGCCGCATCTTCCTACTTTACGCTTTCATTTTATGTAAAACTTGATTAAACACTTTATTTAATTAAAAAATTGGCAAAATAAGCTTTTCAATACTGGCAATACTATAGAAAAGCCGAATTGAATTGACAAATGACTGACAGTGACATTCGATGGAATTGACATTTCAATCAATTCTTCAAAAATCTGTGCGTGATTACAAAAATCACGATTTTTAGTTTTAGATTAGTTAATTACATGCATTAAATAGAAAAATGTCGATATTCGGCGATATTATACCGAAAAATGAAGAAAAACCGAACAACCAGGCGAGCTCAAGCCTGTCCCCTTACCTGAACTTCGATCCTCATATCATACCGAAAATGCAACCAGAATTCCTTTATCCTGATGATAGACATATGGCATCTACAGCAAGAAGGTCAAATGTAGCTCTTCCTATCATTGGAATGTCTTTCATGAGCGGTTCAGGTGAGATAATAACAATATTATCAATGTAATATAACCTCAAATGATTTACATAACCTTCAATGGTATTGAAATTATTAAAAATTATGCAATATTTATACTAATAAAATAGATGACGAAAAGGACATAACCTAATGCAATCCTGAAATTTTTCAAATAATAGAAATAAATATGTTACATGTTGTTCGGTCTTCATATACCTACTTAAGATTCCCTAGAATTTGCATAATAAGATGTTTCTTCGAAATAACAGGAATTGGAGGAATTAGCGGATTGTACAAAGGCCTCCGAGCGACCACACTTGCTGGGCAGGTTGGCAAAGTCAGGAGGACCCAAGTTATCAACTATGTCATGAAGCAAGGTTAGTATTGACTGGTATTGCCCAAATTAATGAAAAGTGCAATTTCTATATCAAAAAGCCTCTCTAAAATAAAAATGAATTATACAAGTGCTTTTCTCATTACAGGTACAACAACAGGCTGCACTTTAGGCATCATTGCTTCATTCTATTCCTGCATTGCCCTCGGAGTGACTTGGGTCCGTGATAAAGAAGATACAGCAAACACTTTCATAGCTGCAGCCACCACAGGAATAATTTACAAGAGCACCGCAGGGCTCCGCTCCATGGGCCTTGGGGCAGCCGTTGGTCTTACCCTTGCCGGAGTCTACACATTAGTTACTGACAATGACAATATATGGAGCAAGGCCAGATACACCAGATTGTGATTCCATTTACCGCCTACTAGTATGTAAATAGATTTATGTTATGTTTGCACCAAAGATGCCAATACGGATTTATTCATCCATGTCCAGTGTTGGAAAGGTGAAGTTATCCTGAGGACCGTGGTCCCCGTGTCAGCAGGAGTGTGCCATGGTAGCACAAAAGTTAATTAAAATGTTTTATTTGAAAAATTATAATGTTTTATTTCCATTGATTATAACTAAATACTAGTGATGTTTTTGTACAATGATCATTATATTTACAATCTGATTGTAACACCCTTGCTAACAAATATTTCGTTATAGAAAAAAAGAATAAAGGCACTAAATTATATTGCCTATCCCTCACATCTGAACACTTTCTTGGTTATATCCTCGGCCGTTGAGCCAAAGTCGTAGACCAAAGTCCGCTTTCCTACTTTTTAGTCTCCACTTCGCACGGTGGTCGGCATCTCGCCATTTGGACTACAGATAGTAACAACTTTAACAAGTTTAAACAACGTAAGTAATAAAAACATGAGCATGATAAACCATATGTAGAAGCACCTTGGCAAGTCCAAAAAATAAATTTGTATGTTGGTACATGTACAAAAAATTAATTAACAAGGGTTAACAATAGGACATACAATATTGGGATATGTCTTATAGCTTAGCCGTAATATGGAAGAATAGCAATTATACACAAAAAATCTTGAGCTCCGAAAATATAGTTTAGCTGATGCTTAAACCTAAAAACTATACTTTGCTATTCATTATTTCTGCTAACGTTATGTAAAAATCATGTCACAATGCTTCTGATTTTTGGATTAGAGATTTTCCAAACTGAGGTAACTGATGCATTATTGTTGAAAAAACATTAAGACTTGATTATCACTTATCATTAGTGGATTTGATACTCAATAGAGGTCTAAAATTTGGCACCAATATCTGCTTAGTGTGGAAACCAAATGTTAATTTAAAAAAAATATTTCTAATGAAAACCAAATTAACGATGGATGCAAATTACGCTTCGTCGCAAAATGTCCCTTTTGCAACCTGGTAACAAATTGGCTATTGGTCGCAGAATGCATAAATTGGGCCTTTTTCTTTAATATATTTATTTACATCTTATATTATGAGGGTACTTAACAAAACCTAGAAATTCTAATTTGTTACTAGGGGACATTTTACGGAAGGGACATTCACTATGCGACCGGGACCCATTATGTGACAAAGCGAAAAACTGCTCTTGTAATAATTCTATTAATGTATTCCATTATTAACAATAAAACATTGTGTCGGAATTAATTAACATTAGGAAATAAAAAATATTGAGCATGGAAATGACGAATACAACTACGGCCAGTGCCGTGCATTTTTTTTTATTGAATTTTTATATGCACGCATTCGTCACATCACAATTAGGCTTTTATTCAAACATTACTAATAGCACTAGATAGATAATAGTGTATCATTAACTTGTAGTATGTTGATGTCATACATCATTAGATAAAACAATGTTATTTATTTAGATAAAATTGGATGGAGTTTATGGTTATATAATGTACTAATATATAACTGTGAACCTAACAAACATAGAAATATTAAAGGTACTGAACCCTATTTGTTTAGGTACCTACTTTTAAAAGAGAAACAATCCATATTTTTATTATTGAAATGCCTATTTAAAAATATCATCTTTTCATTACAAATTATGTAATTTAAGTCTTGATATAATGCTTATATTGATTTTTAAGAGGTACATTATAGGTTTGTGTGCATTTGTATAATACATAAACAAATTTGGTATAGCACTAGGTATAGTATCTAAACTACCTAAGACATTATGAGCAACAATTATAGGCTTCGTTATAGGCTTGATTTTCGAACATTTTGACCGCTGCCGTCATTACAGTCCTTCAAAATAGAGAACCATTCTAAAATCTCAAAAATCAAATATTGATAAAATCTTACACTAACCCCCAACACAGAATTATTCATAAATAAGGGTAGTTTAAAGATTCTTGTCTTTGTTCAAATTGGAAGGATGGTGGTTAATGACGGTGATCGAAATGCTCAAAAATTCACCCTTTAACACATAATTTAATCCTTAGAATACATACATTGACACACCTAGATTGTTAACATTACTACGTATTCATAGCCGCGCCATACGACAGCAGGGACTTTTGAGGTAACGAAAGTGTTTTGAACAGTTTTTTTTAAGTTTTACAGAAATAAACTGTAGGTAACACTTTCAATCTGTTTTCATGTAAACAGGTTTATTAATATCAGTTATTGGCTATAAAGTCTACATTCGAATAACTATGTCTATTTGTATGCGTACTGAGTGTGTGCGCACATGATTACATGCATAGGAAATTGTATGCCGGCTCCACACTATCCGCGAACAGTTCGCCAAATTTCGGCGAATTCGGTATACAAAGTTATGTTAACAATTATTACGGTAATAAAACACCGCTTAGAGATTCTAATTAGCAACTGTTAGCCCATTCATAAAAATAATTAACTTGATTTTGTTAATTACATTTAAATTTAACTAATTTATTCTAACCACTTAAATATTTTATAATATTCATATTACAGTCATACATTGTATAATATCAAACTAGGTAAGTTATAACAGCATTTCTTCTATTCTAGCAGCATTGCATAAATTAGCTGGTGGATAGTTTAATGTAAAATTAGCTCACTGTAATTACTAGGAAGCAAAGCACACCTCCATATTGACAATTAAACCATTATCATAATACATGTTTATAAAATCTATTACTTGGCCATCCAAATTGATAAATGATCCCAACTTCAAAAATATATTGCACATTTAGAAAATCTATAATACAATCCTAGTTCATAAGTTTCTATTAAAATATCAGCATTATTAAGGTACTGATATTTTACCTCAAGAATTTTGAAAAGCTTCCAGACCCGACTGAGCAGCAAAAAATTATATGATTTTCATGATCAACATGTTCATTTCTGTATATATAATAATGGAAATTTTAAATTATTTAACAAAAGCTGTTAAATAACCTTAACAAAATAAATTTCACATTGGATCTAATGCTACAGTCAATTATTGGACATTATCTACTCTTGTACTTAAATTGCAAAACAAATTCATGGACAGTTGCACAGAAACAAAAGAATGTTACTCATTTGTTACATAGTCACACACAAGTCATACATCTGTATTCGTAATTCACTTGATGGTCTCCACAGCTCCTCAACGAGGAGCAACTGTTCTTGTGTCACGAAGCCGCATTGAGTATAGACTTCATATCATCGGGCAACACACAGTTCAGATCTTCTAAACGCCGCGCCAACAATGTTCTAGTATTATCTGGAACTGGTCTGTTACTCTTCAAGACTTCACGCAACTTCAGGACCATATCTACAATCTCAACTTCCTTCTTTCCTATCGACCAATTCTTCAAGTCACTCTCAGCTAACACCTCTAATTGCAAACTATGCAACTTATTTGTTAAGTCATTATATCTTTGGTGAAACCAAGCACTGAAATTCGGAGACCTGAAAAATGTTCTGTATAAACCGTTCCAGTCTCCTTTGATGCCACTTGTCAATTGAGGTCCAGACTGTTGTAATGTGGCAAAAAAATCCTCAGGATTAAAAGGATTTGGTACAGGTGGTGCTCGAAAAGGTGAAATATTCTTTTGCAAAGGCATCAGTGAAGCCATATACCTCTCTAATGGGATCATGAAACTCTGTGTCAACTCTAGTAAATGTCTTTTAACCATTGCTGTCTGTACTTCTGAAGGTCGATCTGTCCTTATCCCATTATGAAGCTTCTTTATTATTGTCTTATCTTTCTCTAAAAACGTTTTATACTGAGTATAAACACCAGGTGCTGTGTCCAATAACTTCATGTTGCCAACTTTACGCAACTTTGTTTTTATTGCAGTTGAATCACCCAGCTTGATAGTATGTGGCCAGTGTTGCAATGTTTTTGTAAAGAATGGATTTGTCACACCCAGTATCACTTGCGGTGGGTTGAATTGTTTTCTTGTAAACTCTTTGAATTCACTGTCATGTATTGTGAAATAAGGTCTATATTCAGCTGCATATGGTAACGGTTGAATTAAGTTTGTAAGAGCTTGTACCAATGCTGAACATTCTGTTGGTGAGCTGGCGATCACTACTATAGGTTGTGCTGTCAACACTAACTCCCATAATAAATGCAAGTGTGATATTAATGAAGATAAAGCATCAAAAACATTCACATCCTGTATGGATGCTAAGATATGAGGTATATTGGGTGAGTGTATCTGCTTAGCTATATCAGAGCGAGTTATCTTACCAGTCTGTTGATTAGGAATGTACGACTGAAAAACTGAACCTAAAAGAGGCAAAAGAACATTCTGTCCTGCATCCAATACTGGCCATCTATTAATATCATGACATGCAGCTTCTAAACTACTCTCCCCATCTTCAAAATGCTTAGGTGCTATAAGATGTATCACTTTATAAAACAAATTAATGAACGGTAGTCGAGTGAGGAGAATAATACTTTTCTGGAAATATCCACGCGGTAATGAAGGGTCTTTGACCTGTCGGAAGTATACAAAACCCCAATAGTGAGTAGAATCTGCACAAAGTGTGGGCACAGCATCCTCGTTGTACATAGCTTGTTGATTGGTAAGCCCGCCTCGCGATCGAAGCCTGACATGGAATTGTGTGTCTCCCATACACCCGGAATTGGAATCGGGGAAAGCCAAATAACAAATGTTACATTTCTCTTGATCGGTCAACTTGACGCCAGGCGGATACACACATTCCATCGCTTGTCCAAGCTCTAAGTCGAAAGTTACCACACAAACACAATGCAGCCAGTCTGAAAACCTGCTCCATTTCGTCTGGAATTCCTCGTCTTCCATAGGAACGTCACCGTAATCCAAACCACAAGCCATGATAACAATAATGAAAAGATTCTCTTAACTCATTATAAATCTTCACGTATTCATTGATCGAACGTTACTTTAAGATATATTTATTCATGTTTACACTTGAATTACGAATATTGGAGACATTTTTTGTCTCGCAATGATAAAAACAATACGGCGGGGCACAGAAAAGTCGTTCCCGTAACAGCTGTTTTGACAAACATGGCTGCGCGCGCCAAAACAAAAGTTTGGTTGGTTTCGCAACGTTACATTTTCAGGAATATTTTATTGTAGATTGTAGATATATTATAATGAATACTTACCCCAGCTCCATTTTTTTCAGTAAAAGTATTAAAATACTGAGTAATACACCGACAGTTTAAAAAACTCTACATAAATAGTAAACAACAAGCAAAGCACAAACAAGTTTACGTTCCATTTTACGCAAACAAACGAAACGCAAATATATTCAAAACACAGAGAAATAAAAATATTACATTTGTAATGTTTTTAAATCTGTGATTACATTGAAGATTCAAAATAAAAACACAGCGCTTGATTTGGTGATTCATGTACCTGCCTACTATTCTACAAACGTATTGAGATATCCTATAAACCAAAAATATTAATAACTGCGCCCCGAGCCTTCGCTCCCCGTGTTCACGTAGTATTTCAGGATTTGCGTGAAAGAGTTACGAACATACACACACATACATCCTAACAAACTTTCGCTATGGCCAGCCTACCTTTTTGCGTGCTTTTGCACATCAAAAGATTTTCAGAGTTAGTGAAAGAGATGGTACCTAATAATCCGACTTGTGTTGCCCAACTGTCGAGGGGCAAAGACAAAAACAGGAATAATAATAACATAAGACTGTCAAAGCTAAGCCTTAGTTTCCTTAGTGTTTGATTATTACATCTCTCTCGCCCTGTGCTCTCTCCCCAACATCTTCTCTGTTTCGTTTCCGATTAAATTGTAAAGACTTAGTTTAAATCCTTGCTTCTGACGACGCCTCGAAGCCAGATTAATTGATTCGGCTGTCTGTGATGTAATATTACCTACCATGAGCCGTCTGGGCTCGACGTCAACCATTTATTTCCTTTTTCATTTAGAAATTCTCTATTGTCACTTAGCTACTTGTGTATAGGTACATCAGCAATCTCATTCGTGCAGGATTCTCCAGACATACTAATTTTGTGCCGTTTGGCACAAAATTAGTAAATAGTAAATTATTTTTTAACATGTCCATTTATTCATTTATTCAATAACAATTTACAAATTGTGTCTGAAATATAATATTCATATAAAATCTAATAATAATAATAAGTTAAAATTAAATTATAAATCGTTAATAATAAAAGGACATCATACTTAAACTTAACACACACATTTGGATGCTCACAATAACTTGTCAAGGAAAAAAAAAGAAGAAAAGAAAAAACATTGTTTAGGTCACTTAAAGAAATCCTCTATTACATATTCATTCCGTTCTATCAGATAAGTCTTTAATTTGTTTTTGAACTCTGATAATTTAAGGTTTTGCCTGAACTCCACCGGTAGCTTATTAAAAGCTTTAATTGCCTGATATTGCGGGCTGTGTTCAAATACTTTTAAGTGAGGTATCATGTCAGGCGTTAAATGTTTCATGCTCAGAGAGACTCACTTCAGCAAGGGCGTAGCAGGGTACGGGCTAGGAGGGGCAGCTGCGCCGATATAGGTTATGATTTTGGATATAGTTTCGTTGGATATGGTTGGATGCATTCTATTTTCTTAAAAGTAGTTGCTGACAACGAATATGGGTCTTTAGACAAACGAGGAAAATAATAAGAATTTTTGTCGGCATTATGTTTAATTGTGTTCGCCCTGAATATAATCTATGTTTTATACATTTATTAATCCATAATCAATCACGTTTATCTAAGAAAATAATACACCAAAATGTTATACCTTCATATACATTTAAATGACACATCATGTTAATAAATATGAAAAAAAAAATTTGATTCGGATTGGAATTATTTTTATTTTTGAAATATTCAGCTCAATTGATATAGGTAAATACAATTTGAAAATAAGTAAATTCTTTCTTCTTTTATAAGTATAAATAGGACGTATAAAGCCTCAAGACTAGACTTTAAAAAGAAAATGCGACCACGCTGTAAAAAATCGTATCAATCATAACGCCAATTTACACAATACAGGATCACTTGTAAAGCAAACTAGACCATTAATTAGCTGCTGAGGTCATAAACAATTAGTTCTAAGAGTATTGACATTATATAAGCATTTCATTTTTGTCTTCAACATTCATACTGCTTCAAAAGTAACCTTGTATATATTTATATATTCAACCTAAATGCAAAAATGGATTAAAATATTGACGTAAGTTCTTTGACTAATAGCCCCTTTATGCAAGTATTGATTAAAAATAAAATTCACCAAATTAGTTATTGTAATATTTTAATACACATTCTTCAGACCCAATCAAATGTGTTATTGTTAAAATCACTATATTATTTAACGGTATACAGATTGCCAATAAAAAAAGCAAAATATTTTTAAGGCAACACTTGAGATCTTTCATTTATTCAAAAAGATGTTGCCAGTAAAAATACCAATCCCCTCGTTTCACAACTTTTTTGACAAACTGCAATCTCACATCTAATCATTATTAAAATTAAATTACCTACTTAACAATATAAGACTTTTTTAATTCCAAAATATACTGATACACGAACACAATCACGTACTCTGTGCAAAGAACTTTTCAATTGTGTTAATAGAAGTGCAAATTAATTATTAATTTCGAAATATAAAACATCTATTCATCTAATAAATTGTACACAATAATTACAAAAATATAAACATTAAATTGAAATTATATAAAATAAAAAAGATTTTGGAGTAAATATGTAGGGTTCGAACGCATTGCACCAATTGCAGAAAACTAAAATGAGCATAAAGGCGCGGGAACAGCGATGGCTAATTCAAAATGGCGTCTATGTAAATATGTCGATTAATCAAATATCACATTTATTGCAATGTTTCAGTGATTATTGAGAATTTTTCTAGCTAGATATTGTGGAAGTATAAATCTATTTCTGTTACAATTTCAAATTGAAAGCTCACAAGGTGTATAATGAACCCGCATTACTTAGAACTTTTTGATATAAAGTACAAATACATATTAGTATCTCTTTTATCTGGAGCCCGGCCTCTCCTGCTTGCGCGGTGAAAGGTATAGTATACAATGATTGCAATACATAAAAGAGGCCGGACTACAGATGAGAGAGATAAAAATATATGCCCCTTGCAACAATAATTCTTATAAGTGCTGGGTCCATCTTTCTCGATCAACGAGTGAGAAAGAATTTGAGCGCACATTCAGCCAAATATTGGGCTCGTTCGTCACTTCGCCTTATTGAGTCTAATAATATATTTTTGTCTTCAGTTCGCCCGTTTATAAAAAATCGGAATAAATGCCTACAAAACAAATAATTTAAGACGTTACTTGACCCTGTACTTTGTTTTGTAGTTGAAAATCTGATCATAGGAATTGGCGAAAAGAATTTGAGGAGTCCGCCCAATCGAAGAGCGAGTGGACGAATAAATAAATAAATAAATTAGGACAAATCACACAGATTGAGCTAGCCCCAAAGTAAGGTCTAGACTTGTGTTATGGGATACTAACTAACTAACGATACTATATTTTATAACATATATAGATAAACAGCCAAGACCCGGCCCAATCGAAAAATCATTTTCCATCATGACCCCACCGGGGATCGAACCCGGGACCTCTCGGTTCAGAGGCAAGCACTTTACCACTGCGCCACCGAGGTCGTCATGAAGTGACGATCAAGTCAAATATTTATATTGAAATTGTCAACTGATGTATGTTTCAGATCAAAATTTTTAACCGACTTCCTGTTTATTATGGACGGTGAAGAAAGAATACGTTTTGTGCATCCCTTTTTCACGATTGTTATGTACAACGCAACAATGATAATTAAAATAAAAAGAAAACTAATTGTTACGTGCGTTTTTTATAGAGTTGTTTGTCTGTAGGTCTGTACCTTGTATATATTTATATATTCAACCTAAATGCAAAAATGGATTAAAATATTGACGTAAGTTCTTTGACTAATAGCCCCTTTATGCAAGTATTGATTAAAAATAAAATTCACCAAATTAGTTATTGTAATATTTTAATACACATTCTTCAGACCCAATCAAATGTGTTATTGTTAAAATCACTATATTATTTAACGGTATACAGATTGCCAATAAAAAAAAGCAAAATATTTTTAAGGCAACACTTGAGATCTTTCATTTATTCAAAAAGATGTTGCCAGTAAAAATACCGATCCCCTCGTTTCACAACTTTTTTGACAAACTGCAATCTCACATCTAATCATTATTAAAATTAAATTACCTACTTAACAATATAAGACTTTTTTAATTCCAAAATATACTGATACACGAACACAATCACGTACTCTGTGCAAAGAACTTTTCAATTGTGTTAATAGAAGTGCAAATTAATTATTAATTTCGAAATATAAAACATCTATTCATCTAATAAATTGTACACAATAATTACAAAAATATAAACATTAAATTGAAATTATATAAAATAAAAAAGATTTTGGAGTAAATATGTAGGGTTCGAACGCATTGCACCAATTGCAGAAAACTAAAATGAGCATAAAGGCGCGGGAACAGCGATGGCTAATTCAAAATGGCGTCTATGTAAATATGTCGATTAATCAAATATCACATTTATTGCAATGTTTCAGTGATTATTGAGAATTTTTCTAGCTAGATATTGTGGAAGTATAAATCTATTTCTGTTACAATTTCAAATTGAAAGCTCACAAGGTGTATAATGAACCCGCATTACTTAGAACTTTTTGATATAAAGTACAAATACATATTAGTATCTCTTTTATCTGGAGCCCGGCCTCTCCTGCTTGCGCGGTGAAAGGTATAGTATACAATGATTGCAATACATAAAAGAGGCCGGACTACAGATGAGAGAGATAAAAATATATGCCCCTTGCAACAATAATTCTTATAAGTGCTGGGTCCATCCTTCTCGATCAACGAGTGAGAAAGAATTTGAGCGCACATTCAGCCAAATATTGGGCTCGTTCGTCACTTCGCCTTATTGAGTCTAATAATATATTTTTGTCTTCAGTTCGCCCGTTTATAAAAAATCGGAATAAATGCTTACAAAACAAATAATTTAAGACGTTACTTGACCCTGTACTTTGTTTTGTAGTTGAAAATCTGATCATAGGAATTGGCGAAAAGAATTTGAGGAGTCCGCCCAATCGAAGAGCGAGTGGACGAATAAATAAATAAATAAATTAGGACAAATCACACAGATTGAGCTAGCCCCAAAGTAAGGTCTAGACTTGTGTTATGGGATACTAACTAACTAACGATACTATATTTTATAACATATATAGATAAACAGCCAAGACCCGGCCCAATCGAAAAATCATTTTCCATCATGACTCACCGGGGATCGAACCCGGGACCTCTCGGTTCAGAGGCAAGCACTTTACCACTGCGCCACCGAGGTCGTCATGAAGTGACGATCAAGTCAAATATTTATATTGAAATTGTCAACTGATGTATGTTTCAGATCAAAATTTTTAACCGACTTCCTGTTTATTATGGACGGTGAAGAAAGAATACGTTTTGTGCATCCCTTTTTCACGATTGTTATGTACAACGCAACAATGATAATTAAAATAAAAAGAAAACTAATTGTTACGTGCGTTTTTTATAGAGTTGTTTGTCTGTAGGTCTGTACCGTACGAGAAATCAATATTAAGTACATTAAAAAAATTAATACTGAAAAAAAAAATATGGCTGAATGGAATGTTGGTAAGCAGAACCAGCACTATTGTACATTGTACGTCACATTTTCTCTTACCAAAAACTACAAACAAACAACTTTGAAACGGGTTAAGTGAATGTCTATTGCCATGTATTGCTGGCAACATTGTTCTGTTGTGTGAACGTGTTCGGGAAACTTTGTCCTAAGCTGAGTCCTCCAAATTGTTGATTTAACTGCTGCGGCTGTTGTTGATTAAAAAATTGATTTCCCGGAGGAAACTGCTGCGCTTGAGGCATGGGTTGTTGCTGCGCGGCAAAAGGCTGTTGAAACTGGCTCCCCATTGGTTGAAATTGGTTAAACTGCATGCCGTTTTGCACTGGCATGCTGTTGTACGCTTGTGGTTGGTACACTCCACCGAACGGGTATTGCTGTGTGGGAGGCACCGGATTAAATTGATTGACTAAATTCGTAGACGGAGTCTGACTGTACAGAGCTAATATACTGTCTTTAGTTAGTTTTGATTTTTCTTTTTCTGTAGGTGCCGGTTGTTTGAAGAAGTTTTCCTCTTC
The DNA here is from genome assembly GCF_027563975.2 of Plodia interpunctella. Classification (NCBI taxonomy): domain Eukaryota; kingdom Metazoa; phylum Arthropoda; class Insecta; order Lepidoptera; family Pyralidae; genus Plodia; species Plodia interpunctella. The sequence goes on from NC_071315.1 coordinate 3,131,337, forward strand.
GGTCTTCAAGTCCGGTTTGGTTTCCGGTTTAGGTTCAGCGGGTTTCTCTTGCGGTGCGGAGAAGAAGCTGGAGAAGATGTCGTCGCTGGGTTTGGGCTCCGGCTTGGCTTGGGTGTCCAGCCCAAGGAGGTCAGCGGATCCGTTTGAGTGTTTGGCCTCCGGTTGGCTCGTGGGTGTACTTCTGCCAAGCTTCGGGCTGACTGAGGACTTTGGCTTTGGGATGCTGGGTATCACGTCGGATTTCTGAAAGATTAAATTGACAAATTAAAAACTAAATTTAAATAATGTTGTCAATTCAATAATATCAGTGAAGTAATTGTATACAGTGAATTGACAATAGAACTGACAAGCTGCCTAGACGCATCAGCTTCAAAAGCTGCCTTTTTATTATAATAATTAATATTAATAAATTAATAAAACTATTGCGCTATTAAATTATGATGAATATACATATTTTAAAAAGTAAAGGCTTAAGTTCTTACATTATATTTCTTGTCGCTAGTGGTGGGAGCGGGCAGAGGTCCAAGCCCTGAAGATGTCGACTTCTTTTTCCGCTTTTGTCTCTCCATTTCTTCGTCTATTTCTTTGTCCCTAAAAATGATTGAGGATTACTACTGTATAAAAGTCACCCTTCTAGCCACCTCTGTTTGTTTCTAAGTTTTCTTCTTTTAAATGTAATGGATTTTGATGCAGTTTTCACTGTTATTAAGAGAATTTATTCCCGAAAGTTTATACACACATAAATACCCCTGTGCGAAGCTGAGCTAAGTTGCTAGTTAAAATATAATACAGGAATAGAATTTATTTATGATAAAAACTACTTAAATCTAGTATTATCTCATTTAACATACATACCATACTCGTAATCTTAATAGCAAAAGGTTACCAAATATCAAGTATAGTTCCACCTTGTGGTCCACCTTATAATATGACCACTTCTAGTCTATCTATGATTACTTTTCATTAGTAATTCACGTATGGTTTTCGATTTAAATATTAATTTAGATAGCCTTGGATTTCCAAGCCACTACTTATTAATGTAAAATGACAGCAAAAAAATTTTTTTTAATTCCAATTATATATATATATATACATATATATATATATATATATATATATATATATATATATATATATATATATATATATACGTTTATACATATGCATATTTAGTACACATATCCATTCGAATAACAAGATATAGTATGTTGAAATTTTCATTTCAATACTATTGTGGTTTGTATGGTAAATCCATGCTCCGGAGGCCTCCTAAAAGAAACAGAATCATATTCGAGGAACTTACCAGTTGACTTTAGGAATGGTGGGAGGCACCCACTCCTTGGCTATGTACTTCTTCTGCTCATACTTGGCCCGGATGAAGGCCTCCAATGAGGAATCGTTTTGCGGCCTTCGGAAGGAGTCGGGTAAATTCGCCTCGTACACTGCGCGTGCGCGGGAGTTGCCCATTTGTTGGAGGGATACCTGGATATTACATAAGGATTTTGTATATCATTGAGAACCTTTACATATTATAAAATAAAGTCCACTGCCGCATGGATTTTCATGTGGTTATCACCAATAGATAGTGTGATTCCAGAGGAAGGTTTAGGTTTAAAATTTGTCATGTTGTTACATGTTAGAATAAATCAGCACATAGTTGAAAATAAATATCAATATAATATGATAGTGTTACTTTATAGTAATTTTAGCTAATCGGGACTACTTACAATCCCTTTGGCATTACATTATGTATGGCACATATAATTTATATGCGAAGGGCGTGGTTGTGTCCTTCAGACACTTGGACGAAGGGATCTAAATAAATAATGAATTATACACCTAGGTTAACATGTTTACCAGTATTTATTTACCCATGTCCTATGGCGTTGCATCAATAACATGACTGAAAATCAGCGTTTTTGCACTTTCAATCTCGGAAGTATAAAAATGTCGCTAACTTATTATATAATCATTTGAGTTATTTATGTATAAGAGTTCCTAGGAAATCCAGAGATCATGAGCGAAGCTTGCCGTATACCATCGGCGGTGCTCGGCAGCAATGCAGACTGGAGAGTCTGCACTGCTCTCTTCTCTCTGCAGAGACCTGCTAAATAAGTTGCTCTGCGTGTAGACGTAGAAAGGGCAAAAGGCCTAATTTATGGAAATAATTATACATATAATTTACCACTTGCTCAGGAGTCCATGAGTCGAGGTTGACGCTCTTCACCTTGGAGATGTGTACGCCGAGGTTGCGATGGATGCCAGCGCACCGGATGCATAGAAAGATGCCCAGGTTCCAAGACGCCCAGCGGGGACCTTAGGGAAAAAAATGCTTTAGGTCCTTCAGGGATATTTCACCGGCAGGTTATTTTTCGCAATTCTGTGATACATTTAATCTTACTAGAATATTCGCATAAAAAAATATGACAGTGACAAAACATACTTTAGCTTAACTTTTTTATGAAAGATAACTCTTTGTGTGAATGTGGTTTGGATGAAGGTACACTAGAGCATATTTTCTTTGATTGTCCAAAGCTGTCCGTTTCCCTTTACGAATTACTTCCCCACAATATTCCTTAACCCGTCAATGTCACTTTCTGTCTTATCCTTGTTTTCACTCCATTTGTATCTGTTTTAGCAAAATTTATTAAAAACAATAATCTTCTCCAATGTCCCTTATTCCCTATTTCTGTTTTGCTTTTTATCTCGCCTCATCTCAATTGGTTAAAGGTATACTCACCATAGTTACAAAAAGGGTACTAATACTAGGTTAATACTAACTTTATATGTTGTGTTGTTTTAGATTTCCCCTGCTCTTGGACACTGGTCAATCTCAACCTTGACATTAGCAAAATCATCGTTTGGCCAAATGATGGAGCCATAAAATTAAAAAGTGAAGTGAAGTGAACTTTTTTATGAATAATGGGCAAAAATCTCTGAAACTACATTTAATTAAACCTCAAGTGTTGAACCAACAATTATCACAACAACCTCTAATGTGTAATGTTACATTAATTAACAAGGGACCTTGGCTTAGTTTTTGGAATACAAAAAGGAAGCCACTAATTGTGTACAGTCCACAACACATCAACCTGTCCAAATTCATTATAAATTATTACGTAGCATATAGGTCCATGCATGGTGACTGTAAACTCAGGTTTTACTTGCAAGTCCTATAATGTAAATAATCTATAGCAATTTTGTATGATTTTATATCAATATAAACGAAAATAAGATGAAGATATAAAGAGAATTAGATATTTATCTTGCAGTGTTTCTTCTGGAAAACAAAATCCAACAAATAATTGAATTATCATTTTATTCTTTCTTTATCCTAATCATTATTTTAATCCAGGTCATAGCAAGGGCCATTAGCTGTATATTTCAAGCAAACATAATAAAAATTATTATGTCTCAGAGAGTACATAACACCTTTCGAGATGAGGTCCTTTGAAGCTTTCATGGCTATGGGAGATGTTTGTTCTACAATGGTGTAAAAGAATGTATTGTTTTATGATTGTTTTCATTCATAGAAAAGAAAGTGATGTCAATCATGATGCGACTACAAACAAACATCCAAAACAATATCATTTTTATGCCAACATGGGTGCTAATAATGTTAACAAGTATGAAAGCATTTTGGGGGACAAAATTTGTAAAAAAAAAATGTGCTGGATGTCAAACACCAAGCAAGTATAATGCAACGATTTGAAAAAAATTGCTGATTTTATGTAAAGATTGGGTTTATGATGACCTTTAAAGAAATTTTCGCCAGGTTTCAAAATGTAAATTATTTAGAACAAGTTTGAAGGTTCCATTGGAATATATAGACGTCTATAAAAGTCAAATGGGGGTCAATATCACAAAAGCTGTTTGTAACCTAAACATTCTATTAGTTATATTAGGCTGGGTGTCCATTGGCAATTGCTAACTTATATGCTCACTATTTGAATATTGCACTTAAATTAGAAAATTTATACAAAACAAAGACAAATGAAGCAAATATGCGCTACAAATGTTCTCAAATATGCTTAGTATTGATAAGACAATTATTTTGCGATAATTTGAGTCATTGAATCAATTTGGTTAGTTAAAAGCCTAGGTGAATAGTTCAATAGCCTAAAGTTCATACGTTGTAAATAAAGGTGAGAAGATAAGGCCTTTTACTGTTTAAATACGGTTTTCAATAACGCTACAGGACTGGGAACAAACAAAAAAAAAACCAAAGTCTTACCTTTCGCATCGCAATCAACGCAATATTTATTGTCTTCATCTTTCAGCATTACCATCAATATATTCTGACAACGATCCTGGATCTGTTTAGCACGGTCTTTTTCACTTTTTGAAGTCATTTCTGTGAAGTATTACCTAAAACCGTATTAAATTTAATAAAAATGCTTGTTTATTGAAGAAAAGAGAAAGACCATAAAGTAAATTTTGACAGCCGAAGCGATTGATGAGGTGTATTGTCATGTCATGTCATTATTTTGTCTATGATGATAAACATAAACAGTCATGAAAACATGGCAACACAGTAGGTAAGGTTAAAAAATGGGTTGTTCCCGAAGGTAGGTATACAATAAAAATGCTGATAGAGCATTGAAATATGCCTCTAGGCAACGATGACCTGCATTGGCGCATAGGCATCGAAATATAGTACATCCTTAATATAGTCATTCCGTATAATAGTAAATGCAATGTTCTTGGATCGCGGCTTTATTCGACCTCTTATCGATACCGAACCCCTAACATTGCTCCTACCCCATCGGCAGGTTCTTCTGAAACCTTAGTTCCTCCGCTGTCATATATCGTGTCACTTTGACATTTTGGCGAAAGCCACCAAAATATTTTGTTTTGTGTTTGTGAGTTCGCAGCTGTTCGTTCGTTATAATATTTTTATGTAATATTTTAGCAATATTATAACTTTAATTAAGTCAGTATAGACTCATCGCGGCTTTTTGCCGCACGTCTAGAGAAATCTCTAAAAGTGATGTGTTAATGTTATTTGTGGAAGGCCAAGACCTATTTTTCAAGATTTTCATCTGACGAACAATGGGAAATCAGCTGGTGGGTGTAGCTCCGTCCCAGATTTATCCCGTGGAGCATTATCTAAGTGACCATGTTGACCTGAAATTCGATCAAAGGTAAGCAATTATTTACCAATTAATATTCTGCGTAGTTTTTTTTACTATCGACCTTTCGGAGTTCGTCTCACGTGGTAATTTCCCTGCCTCATGATGGGTTTGCGTAAACTTATGTCTGCTTGACCACATCACAATGGGAAATTCCAAAATTTCGGTGTTATGGGAATAAACATAGACTGAGATAAAATATATAGGACAATAAAATGTAGGTGTGTTTGTTCATAGTTGATTTATCTGAAATGTCTCAACTATTAAAGACCTATATTTGTTGCATGATAGTAGGTAGCAATTATCAATAAATTGCATTTATCAATAAAATGAGATACTATTGATATTAAAATTCAAAATATTTATTAAAAGAAATACTTTATTCAGCATAAAAAATATATATATCATTTTACATGTGCTTACAAACTAATAGGATCTTTGCCGAAAAAGATCCCATGATTAGAATTTATAGGGCTAATTTTTAACTAAACGCAAACAAAAAAAGGGTAGACATAGGATACCTATATGAAAAACTAAACTAGAAACATAACAGATGATAGTCATTAAAAATTAACTTATTTTATTTGTTTTAGCCTCGGCTCCACTCGATTCCTGAAGGTAGCCCGGGCCCGTTCCCAGGAAGGCCTGGTGGTGGTAAAGGTGTTTGCGGTACATGACCCATCGCTACCTCTAGCTGAACACAAAGAGAGGATTCTTAAGATTAAGGAGCAGCTTGCTTCTGCATTTAACTGTTTACCATTCCAAAGAGTCATAGTGAGTATGCTTGTCGAAGAAAGTGAGGTTAAGCTTATTACTGAGGTTGTAGTTATTTATTTTTATTTATGTATTTATTTTTTATTTATTTATTCATTCATCTATTTATTTATTTATTTATTGTTATTAGTTAATTTTATCAAAGTGGTGAGGTGATTTTTAAAGATTGATTTTGGTACCAATTTTGTGATGTAAATCTGTGGTTAATGCAAAGTAACTCTCATCTTATTTGGGTGTAGTCAGCGTAAAAAAACCTTGAAATTTTGAAGTCAACATGTTATTTTACAACTGGCCCGCTTTCAGTCAACTCTCCACAATTTACGTGGTTAATGCATTATAACTAACATGTTTGCTTCTCTTTCTATCTATATGGAGCGTAGGAACTAGACAATGTGGTGTGCTCACAGTGTAGACTTTTATTATCTATTGATTTTGTAACAGATCTCATTCATATTTTGTTACAGTTAACAGACAAAGCTGGCCTGTTAATGCGAGAATACTGCAAATGCAGTGTATATGATCGCATGTCGACTAGGCCATTCCTGACAGTGTTGGAGAAGAAATGGATCACATTCCAAGTGTTATATGCTCTCCATCGCATGCACAAGCTGGGCATTTGTCATGGAGATATTAAGGTATTGTAATGAACTTGCCTTTGGCACCACCTGTGTGAATTTGAATTTCCCATGGGAGCAGTTATTTTTTCAGTGCTGAATGGGAGCCCCATTCAGCACTGAAAAAAGAACTGTGTCTTTGTCCTTCTTTCTTCTCCATACTTATTTTACTCTTTGGAATAACATTTTACCCTGTGTTATTCCAGATTATGTTCTACTTGTGTACCAAATATCAAAACAATCATTTTGCGTGAAAGAGTAACAAACATACATACACACATACATCCTCACAAACTTTCGCATTTATAATATTAGTAGGATATAGGGTCTTTATCCCTTACGGGGTATACAGAGCCATGAGTCGCATCACGTTTTGCTGTTTGTGAGCTTAGTGGAATTGAGATCGCCTATGAGAAGAATCTCAAATTTCTAGCCCTTGATTGACTTAAGATCTGCGCGGGAGGAGAAGCAGTTGGCGCATTCTGTTCCATTCGCTTCTAGACCAGTGTGGAAGAATTCCATTGCATTACCATGGTGTATTATCTTCCAGCTTGAGAACATAATGGTGACATCATGGCTATGGGTGCTCCTCACCGACATAGCGTCGTTCAAGCCGACCTTCCTGCCTGACGACAACCCGGCCGACTTCAGCTATTTTTTCGACACGTCGCGCCGTAGACTGTGCTATGTCGCGCCGGAGAGATTCGTTAGGGCGCCTGATCCTAACAACAGGCCTGTGGTGAGAACTAAACTCATATTTACAAGCTTTATTTTTAGTTTAATTTGAACCAATGTCTTGGAAGTTTTCAATTTTTCATCTACTTCTGCTTGTCCTATAGAGAATTTTCGATGTTTCAAAGGTTGGAAGTTTTCGCCTACTTGATATATCCTATTTAGAGACTTTTTCACATCACTTAAATTTTCATGACAATGCATTAATAAAATAAGCATGACCCATTACTTTTCATTGTTAACTCCACGGATATGTTTTTTTATGTCACACATTGAATACAACAAGATCTCTTTGTAGTATTTAGCATGACTTTTTTAATTCAATGTTTATAATTCAAAATATTTAAATTAAATGAAAAAGGTAGAAAGTTATGTGTTCAAAGCGTGAATGTTTCAAAAATATGGGCTCAGCGCTTTAGCCGTGGCAGTGTGACAGGCAGTTCTTGTTTATGATATTAGTGTGGATGATCCTTTCTTATTAATTTTATTTTAGGGCGATGACAGATCTGGTGGATTACTCTTGAGCGAATCACCTTGCAAAGTCGGAGAACTTGTCCCCAGCATGGACATATTTTCTGCTGGGTAAGTTCATATTCTTTTTTAGAAGATAAACTGTAAATAATTTCGAGCAGCCCACAATTTTTTTGTCAGCGTCAAATATGTCTACAGTGGATGTTTTAAAGCTCATTTTCAACTAACGTTATCTAGCTGTTTGGGAGCAGTGCGGTATAAATTTGCTATACTACTTAAATCGGCAATCTCCTGAATTACATAAAAATAAAGTGTTACTGATTGTACACATGTAATATTATATTCATTCGCCCACAGCTGCGCTCTCCTAGAGCTCTGGAACGACGGCACTCCAGCATTGGACTTGCCTGGTCTACTGGCCTATCGCAACGGCGAAGACCGACCACCTACTATGACGCTACCGGACGGCCATGATCCTAGACTAAGGGCCTTATTGCATTCGATGACTGAACGGAACCCAAGGGACAGAAGAAGCGCTGAGTTGTATTTGGATGATGCCAGGGGCAAGTAAGTGTTTAATATTAAGTTATTTTGATCTAAATGAGAGTTATTAATGTAGGTTTTCGATCCAAAAATGTCCACGGTTATTTTTAAACCCATTGCAAAAGAGTGAGGCGAAGAGTTGTTTCGTATTTTTGAAGCGTTCTATCTTGAATGATCTGAAACGATTTTCTATGTGACATTGAATAACAATCATTCATTTATCAAAAAATTAAAAATAGTGCTACTGGTTTTAATGTAAACTTAGTATTTTATTATGAACGACGTCACTCGACGTCCATGATCCTAGACTAAGAGCCTTATTATGTTCAATGACTGTAGGAAATGCAAGATAAATAAGTAGAAGAAGGTATAATAGATAGACATGACCTACGCTACCTACATAATAAGTTCGATTTTTTACTTTATCATAATGGTTCAATTTTATGGAAAGCAGTATGGTGGGCTTCTCGTGTAGTGCTTTTAATTTCTCAAAATTTTCCCCAGCCTATTCCCAGAATACTTCTACTCGTTCCTCCAATCATACATGCTGATATTCTCCGCGCAACCAATCCTGCCAGCGGACGAGAAAATTCTACGAATACACCAAGACATTAAAAACATCATCAAAATATTCACCCAACCTTCAGACACCAAGAACTACAAAGACCTAGTCGAAGAGACAACTGAGAAACAGACCGATATAGAAGCTTTGAAAAAAGACAGTTTTAAAGTGATGACCTTGAATAAAACTGATGAAGAAGAAGATGAATTAGACGATGTGGTACACCAGGACAGTGAGGGGTTGATTCTAATTACGTCATTAGTGACGTCATGTATAAGGGGGTTGCATCATTGCACGTCGAAGTTGTACGCGTTGGAGATTCTCCAGTTGTTGTGCGAAAATTCCAGTTCGGAGACCATATTGGATCGAATATTGCCTTATGTGGTGAGTTTTGGTTTTTTTATTTCAGACATTACTTTGACTCATTCAGTTTGGGTTCTAATTTAATAGGTATTTTTTTATTTAATAAACGACAGTGTTTTTTTATTTCTTCTATTTTATTTATATATTTATTTTAATTAATTCTCTATGTTTCTATGATAATCTTAGTTTAATGAAATTATGTAATTTTTATAAAAAATATATATTATTTTGAGTGAAATCTATAAATTTAAGAATTAAATGCAATATTCATGATTAGTAAAACATTTGTTTCATGTAATGTAAAATATAACTGCATGTAATAAATAAAGCCAAAATACTTCAATTAAATGTGGCCATTGCGCTTTCCAGTTTCCACATATTATAGGTAAATATTTACTCTTAATAAAAATAATACAAACCGATGATATCTCTTGGCCTATACAACCCTATTTATAAGACACAAGGAGACAATATAAACATTATGATTATTATCTCCATTAGATACACCTCTCCCACGATAGTCTATCCCGCGTCCGCGCCGCCGGCGTGCAAGCGGCCACCCGCTGCGTCCGTCTCGCTCGCACACTGCCCCCCCCAGACTGCAACGTGTTCCCCGAGTACATACTGCCGGAGCTAGCGCCCAGGGCCACCGACCCCGCCTTGTCTGTCAGAATAGCGTACGCAAACAACATTGGTGAGTTCTCTTCTTAATCCTATCTTAATTATAAATGCGAAAGTAAGTTTGCTTTGTTTGTTTGTTACTTCTTCACGCTTTATCTACTCAACCAATTTTATTGAAAATTTTCATACACGTAGTTTTGAGTATGGAGAAGGACACATGGTACGTTTAATATATATAACACAATAAAGAATAGCCTATGTCACTCCTGAAGGTTTCGCCTCATCTCTGTGCCAAATTTCATCAAAATCGGCCCAGTAGTTTTTGAGTTTATTAATTACAACCAAAAAAAAAACAACAAAAATATAAATCTTTTCTCTTTATAATATTTGTGTGGATTACGATAAGTCAAAGTGCATATTAATATTTCATTTTTCATAGCAAAATTAGCGGAGACGGCAGTGCGGTTCCTAGACCAGACACAAAACATGGTGGACAAAGAAGCGGCCAAAATAAACTACGAGACGGAACTGTCTGCCTTACACGAGATGGTGAGTCCAGAATTTTGTTCACGTAAGATCCCAGCTCCATTGCTCCGTTGTGCTCCGTCGTCCGCACTTTGTGTCCTTCACCGGATCAACGTAGAACATCGTATATATTGAGTAGAGTTTCGACGTGCGTCAACATCAATGTCACACGCACGTCAATGTCAAAACCTATGTAATTCTTCGCTGTTTACTGTCCCTTTTGTCTATACATTTATTTTCATTTATTGCCGATAAAATCCTTACTTCTTACTAATATTGTAAATGCGAAAGTAAGTTTGTTTGTTACCTCTTCACGATCTATCTATTCAACCAATCTTCTTGAAATTGTGAAGTATTGAGAAGGACATAGGGTACCTTTCATCTCTGACAAAATAACTGTTCCCGTGGAAAATTTACGCGGGCGAAACCGCGGGCATCAGCTAGTCAAATATAAATCCAGAAAATACAGGTTTTCGAGCCGAGGGTAATGGCAAGCTGATATAATATGTTTCTTTTTACAGGTCCGTTCCACAGTGTCCTATTTATTGACGGATGCGCAAGCGGTGGTCAAGCGAGCGTTGGTCGACAACGGCATCACCAAGTTGTGCATATTCTTCGGAAAGCAGAAAGGTAAGAACGTCAATGTCAAAAAATTAAACCTTCACATGCACTTTTTGCATGCACACAAAGAAACAGACAACAAATAAAAAATAAGTTGCTTTAAATAAACCTGTGTTTGACGTCGGGTCATTAACTATATCTATTCCAAATTTTATCAAAATCGAATCTTAAACGCTTCAACTGCGCGTTCTAGGCTTGTTCGTTTCTATCGTGAGTCGAACGTAACGCCATCTGTTATTAGTGTTTCTGAGTCTGCTTTGCGTCTACGTCGTTTTGCATGTGGCATGGTAGATGTCGCTACAATCTCTCTGACTTGTTGCAGTAATTTTATAAAAATTATCTTGTTTCCCTTTCTTTGTTCTAGCAAACGACGTAATACTATCTCACATGGTGACATTTCTGAATGACAAAGAGGAGGTGGCTTTGCGTGGTTGCTTTTTCGAGCGAGTGGTTGGCGTCGCTTCTTATGTGGGACAACACGCCGCGCCTATTCTAGTACCATTATTACAACAGGTAATAAATACCAAATAGTAAGAAGACTAAGACATAGAAATCTAAAGACGGCGATCTAGCATTACCAATTGAGATAGGATATTATGACGAAGTCATAGGAAGCGGTGGTGGTGTAATGGTTAAGACGCTCGCCTGTGGATCGAAAGGTCCAAGGTTCGAGTTCTCTCCTGCTACACGAGTTTTGTATATCACAAAAATGGGACAGATATATGTTGAGACAGAGATGTAAGCGGTTTCTTCGACCTTAGTAGTCTTCGTTGCCGTTTTTTTGTAAAGCACATTTAATTAGCGTCTATAAAGTGCCTTTTTAAAGTTTCGTATATATCTTGAATCGAACATTATGAAATGAATATTTTAATTTTTTTTTAAACTTTCGTGCTCTTAAATCATACATTTATTAACGGGACTTAGTTTTTGACCGCGGCTTCGCACGCGTTAATTTTCCAAGTGTCAAAATTTCATGAAGATTGGTTGATTAGCTACACCGTGAAGAGGTAACAAACTTACTTTCGCATTCATAATATTAGTTAGGATTACCATAGACATTTATTTTAAATAAATTTAAATTTATTTTGTTTTTTTACAGGGCTTAACCGACCAATCAGAATGGATCATAGCTAAAGCGCTACGGGCTACCAGTAGCCTGGCCGAGTTAGGATTGCTTCCCAAACAGTCGCTATGTGACCTTGTGGCCGAAAGCGCTGTATACCTCGCTCATCCTAACTTGTGGGTAAGAAAGAGACAAATATATATTTTTTGTCCATTTGATGAATGTTATTGCCCAATGCAAAACTTTAGGCGCTTGGGAACTACGGAACGTGGTTAGCAAATCGAATTTCTGTACACACGTAATCTAAAAAAATATTCAAATGAATATTGCAATATATTATTTATCCTGTTGCAGTATTAAATATGACGCTTTCTAGGACATTCTGAGAAAGGACATTTCGAGAAAAGGACATTTTGCGCCAAGACGATCTGTTTTAACCTTTTACAAAAATATCGCCAACTTAAAAATATATGTTATTTTCTTATTAAAAAAGAATAACTAAAAGAACAAAGGAATGATGAATAAATGACCGTGCGACTGTCTGCGCGGGCGCTGTCTCCTGTCGGCCGGCAACGCTGGGTGTCTATCAACCAATCATAACCATTCTATTTTGTATTGCAATGAGAAAAAAATGTAGTTCATTAAAAGATCTATTTCTACTGTTTACATACAAAGGCCGTTAAGGATTTTAGATGATATTTTTATGTGTCTTTAATATGTAAATTTGTGATTTATTTTTGTTACTCTTTCACGTAAAATCTACCGGACGGATTGTTATAAAATTTGCTATAAGGATAGAATATAATAACACATAGGGTACGTTTTATCTCGAAATTTTCACGGGAGCGAAGCCCCGGGGAACAGCTAGTGTTTAATAAGTTAATTTTTTACCAAACTACGGTGAACCGTGCAGTTACGAGGGCTAATTTGCTTACAGATAAGACACGAAGTCTGCGGTCTTGTCTCGTGTGTAGCGAGTTTATTGAACCCTATTGACGTGAACTGCAAAATATTGCCGTTGGTGTGGCCGCACCTCAAACACAAGCTTATACAGGTAGGTATTATCTAATAAATCACACAGATTGAGTTAGCCCCAAAGTAAGTTCGAAGCTTGTGTTATGGGACTCAACGATACTATATTCTATAACATATACATATATTATATATAAACATCCAAGACCCAGGTCAATCTGAAAAAATCATTTTCCATGTTGACCTGACCGGGTTCGAACCCGGGACCTCCAGTGTAGCAGTCCGGCATGATGGCCACGGAGGTCGTCATTGTGTTTATAGAAAGTCTACTGGACGGATTGTTATGAAATAAGGTACACGGGTAGAATATAACCTATAATAACAGATAGGGTACTTTTTATCCCGAAATTCCCACCGGAGCGAAGCCCCGGGGGAAGCGCAGCTAGTAAATAATATGTGGTCTTTTGTAGCTGTGAAAATATTAAACTGAAATCAAAATATATTACCATTTGTGTAGCATACTTTGCGATTTTACAATGTTATAAAAACCTATGGGATACTAAACTTCCCCTCATGATAAATTAAAATTAGACGAAAAACGTCAAATCAACCAACGTAAAGTTTCAGACAAGCTTGTGGAAAATATATAGACAGACAAGGATATATGACCAAATTGAAAAGTACCATTTTCTTGGTAAACATACACAGCTACGCTGACTCTTTCACCAGGCCAGATGTCATTTCTGTTCGTTCATGTTGCACAATATAATTGACTGTTTAGGGGAGAAACATAAGAGAGTGTTACTTTTAGGTGGAACGAGCAGAATTGCTGTTGGAAAGCTTAGCGGAGCCGATACCGAGGAAAGTCCTGGATGCTGTGCTCCGGCACGGCGACGTGGACCGGCTGGTGCACACTCTCAGGGAGAGGCGGAACACCAGGATCAAGGTGAGTTAGTTGATGCATTTGATTCATTTCAAGTAGTATTCCAAAAATATCTCGTCATTTTATTGAAAAAAAAAAATTAAACAAGTATTGGCTACTTGACTGGGTAAAAAAAAAAAATTAAGTATTTATTTTTTTACCCAGTCAAGTATATATTTAAAATGATCAAACGCAATAATCAAATGTTACTGATCAACAAAAATGTTTGTTGATCACTTTTATTGATCACGTAATTTATTATTATTTTGTAGGAATGCATTTTGACTTTCATAAAAACTCTTTTTTTGTTTTTGACAATAAAAGTATCTGATTTGACTAGCTTTTACGATTCAAAAATATAGATAATAAATATACTTTATCTTAATCAGAACTTTCGTCATCTGTATCAGCGGTCGCGCTGTCATTACATTTTTTCAAATTTTAACAAAGACAAGAATTTGTTTTACTATCTGACTTTAAAATCATTAATCTGTAATGTCAATTTTATCAATGACTAGATGTTGCCCGGGGCTTCGCTCTCATGGGAATTTTGAGATAAAATATAGCCTATAGTATCTTGAATAATGTACCTTTCTAATTCTGAAAGAATTTTTGAAATCTCCTCGGTAGTTTCGGAGATTACCCGCCTCAAACATACAAACTCACAAACACTTACCTCTTTATAATAATAGTATAGATTGATTTTTTAAATGATTCCTTCCCCATGAAAATTTACGGGTCGTAATGACAGCTTGGCCACAGCGAAACGCTCTGAGAACCACCCAATTGCCTTGTAAAGTCTGTTTTTGATATAAATTGTATGTTACTTGATATTAGTATGGATTAGTTCCCTTCTGACCCGTGGAACACCAAAGAGTAGGTGATCCACGGTAAACTTCTTGTATACCTGATTCACCTAGGTGTTCTACGGTTAACTTTGTTCCCTTAATTATATTACAGGCTAAACAAGGGTCGATGCCGCAATACTCTGAAATGGGACAGCAAATGAGGAATCTGTTCCGACGGCTGGCTTCCGATGGTAAATATAATCTAGATTAAAATATGTTTGTTTTCATCTTCGGCACAAAATAAGCTTTTATTTTTCTTTGCCTTCTTTGTGTCTACGGACCCCTTTCATAAACCCAAAAAGCAGACTGTGTTACATTCTTAATTCATTCACATTCACAGCCGCTATTCGCTCGGGTTAAACCAAGGTAGGACCAAATTTTATCACAATCGCCCTAGTGATTTTCGAGTTTACTCATGGCAAACGAAAAACAAAAATCTTTTCTCCTTATAATATGAGTATGGATTAATTATTTAGTTGTTTAAATGTTTATATTAAAAACGTATATCGGCTTCGAAAAAATCATACAGTTATGTTCGATAATCGGAAGTGAAATGTTCTATCTAAATGCTGTTTGAATAAAAAGAAATAAACACAGATAACACTCCGGAAGCGCCGGCAGAAGTGAACATTTTTGGCGTTTTACGAATTTTCGATCAGGCCACGTGTCCTGACGCGTGTTTAACATTTTTTACCCATCACAAAAAGTGCACTAAGCCGCTAAAGTTTTCACTTCAAAAAAAATGAAATGCCGTTTCAATTTTTTAGGTATGACTGAGCACGTAGAGAATCAACTGTTGGCGATGAGCGCGCATCTTATTAAAATACAAGGATCTTCAACTCAGGTCAGTCTTTCATATTTATTTATATCGCTTTACATACACATCTATACATATAATCTATGTCTATATAATATAATACTGTAAATGGGCTGTGTTTGTTCGTATAGCGGGTGGTCTTACTTAAAATTTGGTATAAGTTTAGTTCGGCCGCGCAAAACGCGGGCAAAGTCGCGTACAAAAGCTATTTATTTTTATTACATTACACAATGTAATAAAAATAAATAATCGCCATTGAAATACAACGTTGCCAGCCTTTTGGGCTAGTTATACCAAGGCAACGCATAGTCAGGACTGGCAGTCATCATCAGCTTACCCTTATCCCACTCGATGTGTGGTCGGTACAGCATGTCAGTCTCCTCCACTTCTCCCTGCCTGATGTTAACCGATCTGTTACTCCCTTTCTAGCCATATCCTGCCTGACTGGATTGAGTGCAATCCAACTCTTCTCCGGCCTGCCCCTACTTCTTTTCCCATTTAATTTAAAATCCATAACAACTTTCTTACGTTGTTTTCCGCCCTTCTCATAACGCGGCCATACCATAGAAGCCTATAACTTTCCAATTTTCCTATGATTGGTGCCTTGAGACTTCCCCTCACATATTCGTTCCTTATCTTGCCTTACTTCTTACCTTACCTTGTCACTCCACATCCATCGAAGTATCCTCATTATTTATATTTATGTAAGTAATTGAAAATATGTTTATTTTACAGCATATAACAGAAGCACCCGGCCGCCTCATCCTATCTCACACGGGCATATCGAAGTCCGTGCCTTTGGTCTCGACCACAGACAATATCAACGACAAATTGTACGCCTCCACACAGAACAGGTGACGTTTTAATGCATTTTGAATGGTCCCAACATGAATATAGGGATAATAATGGAGGTACCGGGTTCGATCCCCGGTCAGGTCAAGATTGTATGTTTGTTAATTGATTGATGAAGTGTGTATGTTTGTTAATTCTTTCAGGAATAATCTACTGGGTGGATTGTTATGAAACTTGGTATATTGGTAGAATATAATATGGAATATTAACACAAATAAAATAAATAAATAAATATATTAGGACATATCACACAGATTGAGCTAGCCCCAAAGTAAGCTCGAGACTTGTGTTATGGGATACTAACTCGACGATACTGTATTTAATAACAAATACATATATAGATAAACATCCAAGACCCGGGCCAATCAGAAAAAGATCATTTTCCATCATGACCCGACCTGGGATCGAACCCGGGACCTCTCGGTTCAGAGGCAAGCACTTTACCACTGCGCCACCGAGGTCATCACATACTTACCTATTCCGAAATTACAACGGGTGTTTGTAGCCGTACCAGCAGCACACTTTAAACACCATCACATTTTTTGTCAGTTTATTTTATTTACCCGTATTCCAAATTTCATCGAAATCGGCTCAGCGGTTTGGCCGTGAAAGCAGGACAGAAGCAGGAAAGACTTTCGAATTTATAATATTATCCTGTTATTCATAAAATAGATAAAGTAAACTTTAAACTAAATGTTTTGTACTTTACTTTCTGTACTTTAACCTCCTAAGAATAAGAGTTGGTATGTTTTGGTACAACCGAGTGCTTAGAGGGACTTTGCTATTTACATCTCACAATCGAGTCGATTCGAAATGAGATGCTCGGAACCAATCACCTTGCGCCATTGTGACGCAACGACAACCACACCGCAATGTGATTGGTTCGCTGCGTCTCGACTTCGAATCGACTCGATAGTGAGAAGTGAGTCTATCGTTTGATTGTCCACAGACGAACTACAAAAACGTCAGTGTCGCACGAGAGCCACATGAACACGGAATGGCAGCACATGTTTGGACACTCGCATGAACAGCACAGCATGAGAGGTGAGATAGATAGATCTAGAACTCTTTATTGCACCATTCACAGATATTGTTTTAAAAAAAATTAAACTTTCTAAAACAGCACTTCTTTGGGATCGAAATAAAATATTTGGACTGTATAAAAATAGGTATAATAAAATAATGGATACTGGTAATACAGAAATGTGCCGTCGATGTCCGTATCCAAAACCTCATAGAGGATTAACCTCAGGCAGACGGTCGTGAAATCACAGCCGAATTTTAAGGTTCATTTTTTTGCTTCCAGCTCCCAAACGCGCTAATAACTTCAGATGCATAGCATTTGAATCTCTTAAATTCCCCGGCACATAAGTTGTACCAAAATGGCGGTCGTCAGCGCAGGTTTTATTAGAGACGTGTTACGTAAAAGTGTTATATTTATATTCCGTGGTTATTAATTTATCAAAAAAGAATCGAGAATTTTGAATTTCGTGCGAAACCACGAAAAATCCTTCCTTAATCCTTGGAGATAAAATTGAACATTTTGTTTTGGCTATGTAATAATGTATTGTTCTTTGATATCTTCTATGTACAGACATCGCCCACTTAGAATTTTATTATATTCTTTTATTATCCTATTATTCGGTCCAACTTAAGTGCGTAACGTACATCCGTCCGTTAGATTTTTTTACACTTTCAGTTATAAGTTTCTCTTAGAAATTTGTTTTGACTACGACACAGTTGGTTTACGGTTTTTACTAAAAAATCTTCGCGATTCAATTGCAATCCACCGAAAATTTGCGCGATTGGGACGCAGGTGTCGCGGCTTTGAATAATTCCGCGGACACGCTCAGTTGAGATAGAGAGAAATCACAAACGAAAGAGGAGATAATTCGACTGGAAAACATACCTGTCTTTTGTTTTATTTCTTGTGGTTAAAACTTCCAATATTTTTAGCGCATCCAGACGCTTCTGTGTCGCAAGTTGGTGTGATGCAGACCACAGTGCAGCAATCCATGTCAGTACAACCAGAACATTCGATGGGCCAGAGTCTGGGATATGTGCAATGTGCGTATACTGTGTCAAATCTATAGAGATGGTCACTGAGTTTTATTTTATTAATTCTAGAAATATAGTACTTTCTTATAACTTGAGAAATTCAAATTAGATAAAGAAGGCGATATAAACATGTAACAGATTACGTCATGCCCTATGGTCTATACAAAACTGCGTTTAGCGAGAAAGAGATAGATAATAAGACATTGTTATCTAATAACTTCTTAGCTTTTTGACCGAGTTTTATTTTGATTTTAATGTTCACTATAATTAAGAGCTATTTACTTAATTTGTTGTGAAATTTGGGTAATTTCATAATCATTCAAATGTTTTCAAATAATATTTTACCAAATGATGGTCTTCAAATATGCCTGTATTACTTTAAAGATAAAAAGAGATAAATGTCAGGCTTGTCTTCGTGTTTAAGTTTTGTAAAAATCAACCAATAGTCTGCATTATTTTTTGTCTATTGTGAAAGTGAACTATAGACTAGTATGTAGTATACTAGCTTTTATCTGCAAAAGGGGAACAGACGAGATTTTTATACAAACTTTCATCCCCATTATAATCATTAGGGGGTTGATTTTTACTGGGGTCAAACTACGTGCATATTAAAATTTCATCAAAATCGGTTCAGCAGTTTACCCGTGATTGCGGAACAGACAGATAGACAGACTTTCACATTTATAATATTAGTATGTATGTATAACTAGTAATAATATGGTTTCAGATAGCATGGCTCCGTGCCGCGTGGAGTTAAGGAACCTCACTGGACGGATGCAACAGAAATTCCAGAAATCTTTACGGTATTTATTTTTAATAATTCATTACCATGGACCATAATTCACGGTTTGCCTCCAACCATTGATTGACTACTCCGACAAATCAAATACCAGGGCGTAAGGTACTTTCAGCCGTTAAAAAAAACCAGACTTTAAATCTTATTTCACATGCATTCGAGACTACTTTTGTATGAAGAAGTTTAGTTCTTTGTTAAATTACCACCATAATACAAAAAAACTTGAATGTTATCTACACTCGTTCGTTTTTTGTTGACATTATTAAGTTGACGTCACTTTATTACTATGGCGCTAAGGTTCAATTGATTCGTATTCCGACATCGCAACTTTGAACTAGTACTCGTAGAACAAATAAACCTGTTTTTATTATAATTTTGCTTTGTTACCTGATATAATTATGAGAGATATTTAAAATAATAAGAAACGGTTTGATTGCAAAAGGTTATTTATTTTTCGCATCAGGTAATTTCCCTATTTAAAAATGTCTTTTTTTTTCACCATTTTAAGGATTCACTTCCAAGGTCAAAGGGTTAAAAGCGGTTTAGTGGTGAAAGCGCGTCAGACAGACGTTCGAATTTATAATATCAGTTTGAATTAACTTGCATTTTGAAAATATTTTGACAGGAGCAATGAAGAATGCAACGACAACGGAGAAGACATGGCGCCGCCCGCGTCGTGGCGACCCGGCAACCAGCTTTTAGCTTACCTTCACGAACACAAGTATGTTTCATATTTATTTATTTTTTAAATTGCCTTCAAGATAATGCACATACTTTTTTTTACAAAAATGCATTTTTTGATATAAGCCTTTATTTACGTCAAACAGATCTTGTTGCGTTCAACGCGTAACAAAAACACGTATCCTTGCAGTTAGCCGTTGAGGAGTTCTTTCGTTGGGCCGGTCGACCACCAGACCTTGCCTATATATATATTGCATTACCATCGGAACTAAAGCCACCCGTACATACCCGCCGGGAGCCTATCCAGTCCAAAAACTTCTCTTTAAATATGTTATATTTTATTCAAAAATTGTCGGCTGTATAACGGATTGAATATTTTCTTTTGTCGACTCATTTATACTGTGTGGTAATAGTAACTTTATGTACTAACCCATTTCAAACTTGGGTAAATGTAACGAAGACTTATTCATAAGTACACAGACCAGTAAGTATGGTGTTTTAAAAATATATATATATATGTATAATAATTCCTTAAATTAACCAAACTGACCAGCAATATGTTTACATAACATGCTAAATACTTAGTTTAAATCTAATTGCAGTAAGAACAAACATAAAAATTTACATAAAAATAATGACAAATAAAAATAATTGTACACATAAAAAATGGGATGTATATAACTAATACAGTTTATTAAACACTTATACTTTTTGTTAACGACAGAGCTCGGGTGAACCAACTAGTAACGCTTCCCGCCCAGAGAAATCTGTTTGGATCGTGTTCCGACGATGGAACCGTGAAACTATGGGACGCAACCAAACTGCAGGGGCACGCTTATGTCAATAGGTGAGTTAGCTGAACTAGCTGCACCCCGGGGCTTCGCTCCTGTGGGATTTACGGGATAAAAAGTATTCTATATGTTATTCCAGGTTATATTCTACCCGTGTACCAAATTTCATAACAATCCGTCCAGTAGTTTTTGCGTGAAAGAGTGAAACACGAAAGATACAAACATACATGTAAGTTTGTTTGTCCCGCTTTCATGGCTGAACCGCTGGATCGATTTTGATGAAACTTATGCGTAGTTAAAGACCCACGTTCAAACATAAAACTACTTTTTTTTTTCAAAAATCAACGCCTAATGACTATAATGGGGGGTAAAAATTTGTATGAAAATCATATTTAATCCGCTTTCGCAAAAGTTGGCTGGAAAAAATTGCATTTGCGATAAGTCCTCGTAATCGCGCTCATTATTGTTTGATTAACTTGTCGTAACTTATGACTTCTTAGTAAATGGTGCGATTAAGGGATCACTTATCAATTTGTACAGATCAAAATCGATGTACAATCGAGCTGCGGGGCCAGTGATATCGCTGGCGTCTTGCGAGGGGGGACAATCGTTAGTGGCCGCGACACAGGAGGGCTCCATTTTTGTGCTTAGGTAAGTGCATACTCCGTAGTCTAATCGTGTCACCGCTTGCTGATAAAGTATCACAAGTTTTGGGTAGTGCTAACTGGCACACCAGATTTACCTAGCAGTTAGTTTATCTATCAGATTACAATATGAAATTATCAGAAAGTGGTGATATAGGCCCTAATGGTTCTACTAAAACACTTCTACCCGGCAATAAATATATTAGGACAAGTCACACAGATTGAGCTAGCGCCAAAGTAAGTTCGAGACTTGTGTTATGGGATACCTCAACGATACTATATAACCAATACATTATATAGATAAACAAGACCACGGCCCGGACCAATCAGAAAAAGATCATTTTCGACCGGGGATCGAACCCGGGAAACCCAGTGGTAAAGTGCTTGCCTCTCGGTTCAGAGGCAAAAGCACTTTACCACTGCGCCACCGAAGTCGTCGGCAATATGACGTACATTGAATATTGAACATTATAGTGTCCACTGTAGACATACTTTACATTGACAACACAAGAGCCGACAGCGAGCTTTCTGTTAATTTGTTCTCGAATGTAAAGTCAGCTAACCGTTGTCCCAGTTCTTTCTTACCATTGAGCTTCGTTGCCCAGGGGCCGCTTTCCTACTTTTTTATCTTCACTTCGCACGGTCGTCGGCATCCATAGTTGTCAGACCACTGGCATATCATCCTTGCCGACATCAAGCCAGCACTTCTTGGGTTTGCCCCTTCTGCCAGGCGGGAGCGGCATACTCAGACATTTGTTTCCTACTTAATTTGCTGGTTTAAGTGGACTATGACCATAGAGTAGTAAAGATCATAGAATAGTGCTCCTCTTTAATATTATTATATTTTTTAATAATAGGGTAGTTGCCATCAAGTCCAATCAGTTATATGTGGCTTGTGTGACAGCCACACCAGAATCGAAAAGCGTTTTAATTATACTTTAATGAGAACAAAAAAACACTAAATGTTACTATAATATCAGTGACATTTGATTATAGTGTTTCATTATGTGAATGCATTTATACATTTTCTTTTGTACACAGTAAACTACCGTTTTAGAAAATCAGTGATGTATGACATAAATTATTTTATTTTAAATTGCTGTCCCCCAATAGACAAAGCGGCTCGTCACGCATGACATTATCCCAATGCCGGCAGCTGGAGGAGGGCGGGTGTGTCGCGTGCGCGTGCGCAGGTGGTGTGCACGCGGGCGTGATCTCGTACGCGACGCTGAGGGCCAGCATCGTGGGCTGGGACTTGAGGGCCCCTGGTCGGTATCTCTTCATTCTCATTTCACATTCTAGGCTGTGATGTCTCGGAACCCGGAACGAACCTTGAAATATTGAAGATTTTGTATTACTAGCTGTGCACAGCGCGGTGTTACACGCGTAATTATTAAAATATTACTTTCGCATTAAGTTACTAATCCTAAATAATATTTATAATAATACTTTTAACTAAATATTAGATAGGATTAGTAACTTGCTGCATTATTTGCATTCATAATGCTGAGTTTGTTATAACCAAAAATAGATTTTCTTTATTTCTTTCACACTTTCTTACAAGATTTTGTTTTATGTCAACTTTATTAATTATTAATGACATGTTTCTCATGACAGGTAATGCGTGGAAGCTTCAAGGTGACCTCAAGCAAGGCGTCTACACGTGTCTATACGCGGATAGTTCTGGATATTTGGCTGTGGGCACTTCGAGTGGCGCCATCTGTGTGTGGGACCTGAGGTTCCAACTGCCCGTCAGCTCTGTGAGGCATCCTAATTGTGAGTCTTGTGTAGTTGGTAATAGAATTCATATTTCATTGTACTATCGATATACAGGGTTTACTGGTATCAAACGCAAAACCTCCTAAAGACTACTTGGGTACATCAAAACAAGCAACTTTTATTCTATGACTTCGTGATTCGTAGTTTTTTTTTTTATTAAAAAAATACAATCTAATTTGCGATTCTACACATCTTCACTCTATGCCAAGCAACACGAGACAGTACATGTAGTGGAATGGCTGCCTGTCAGCTCTGTGAGATATCCTAATAATTAATTATACAAAAATAATTACACAAAAATAGTTTTTTTTTTTATTATGATTGGCTAGAAGTACCTGTGATTATTTATCTTTTTTTTGCATAATAAAACCCGTGCGAAGCAGGTGCGGATCGCTAGTCTTTTTATCCATACTAATATAAAGAGCGAAGATTTTTCGAAAACCTTCCGGTGTGACATAGGTCACTTTTTTATTAATTATGGTCTTAACCGAGCGAAGCCGTGGCGGGTTGCTAGTGATATGTAAGGATATTTGTTCCCAGCGGAACGGGTTCGCCGCATCATAGGTTTCGGCGGGCGCACGTCCAAAGTGTGGGTGGTGGGGGGGCGGGACAGCGGCGCCTGGTGCCTGGAGTCCACGCAGCGGACCCACGCCCTGTGGCCGTGCACCAACTCCCCACAGCCTCTACACTACTCCGCACCGGTGACTGTTTGTTTTATATAAGTTTTTCAATAAGTTCTTTATTGCATTAAAGAAAAATTCATAAAATAAATGTAACACAATACAAATATAAGGCGGACACAAAGGCGAACTTAAGTCCGCCTTTGTGCCAAAGGATGTGTTTTGTTTCCTTAACCCTTAATGAGTGGCGTTGTAGGCGCAGTAAATAAACTATATATATAATTATAAATAACATACACATGTATATGTGACCTAACTCCCTAACTAATATTATAAATGAGAAAGTAAATTTGTTTGTTACTTCATCACGCTCTATCAACTCAACTAATCTTCTTGAAATTTTGAAGAAGGACATAAGGACGTTTCATCCCGGAAAAATAACCGCGCCCGTGCAAAATCAAGCCGGCGAAGCCGCGGGTAAATTCTAGTATATATATCCTCCCGCCCCTCCCGCCTCTCATGGGAATCAGGACTGATAATATGTATGTATTAATTTATGTTACCTGTTCCAATGACTAATTTCACCTCCATATTTGGTCTCCATGGTGTCGAAGACGTGGGGGACGCGAAGAATAATCATTTTTTTTGTCTTGTGTCTTCGCAGGCTTCTCACTATATGAGCGCCGCTTACTGCGGCTCCCGCGCCGGCTCCAGGTTCCTCATCACCGGGGGCTCCGACCAGCGCCTGAGGCACTGGGACCTGGAGCACCCGGAGGACTCATATATACTGCTGCACGCGCC
The DNA here is from genome assembly GCF_027563975.2 of Plodia interpunctella. Lineage (NCBI taxonomy): Eukaryota > Metazoa > Arthropoda > Insecta > Lepidoptera > Pyralidae > Plodia > Plodia interpunctella. Next base: position 3,155,939 of record NC_071315.1, read on the forward strand.
CGGGGACCAGCTCAGATACTCGCTCAATGCTGTCAAATATAGGTGAGATGTGGCGCCAATTGTTGGTAATATGATGTCAGATTAAGGTGAGATGTGATATGAAATGTTGTTGAGATATCATGTTAAATTTACGTGGGTTAAAATGCTAAATCGACGATATTGGTGAAATAAATAGAGACACGACACGACACAATTTATTTTCAACGTGTTTAATAAACCACAAACATGTGCATCCGGGAACATTCCAAAATAGATAATATTTTATTACAGGAGCCGGATAATAGACGGCACGACAGTGATCCAAGAGTGCTGCAAACTGAACCCCAGTGCGCCCGCGCCGCTGATCGAAGACAACGTATACAGAACAGTGGAGTCGCGCTCTTTCTACCACACTGCTCCGATCACAGACGTCACTATGGTCGAAGGCGCGAAGCATTATTTAGTGAGTGCGGCGGCAGATGGCGTTATTAACGTTTGGAAGTGAAATTCCAATTTCGAAATTGGAACACTGTTATGGTTCGTAATTTTTTAAATGAACATTTTTTGTAGTCATGAAAAATTAAAGTGATGTGATTATTATGTAGAACAGCCGTCAAGACTTTTTATCCCTTAATCGCCTCGTACAACATTCTCGATAGGCAGTGTTACTATTCAAAATCAATCTACCACTGCAAGTAGGAAGAACAGTGGAATTTCACAAATTTATGGCAATTTATGCTTCGGAAAATTGCATAATTTACGTTTGGAATAGCATAACAAAAGAAAAAATGCATTTTATCATAGCCAATATTGTTGATTTGTGTAGTTAGCTTTCATATATGTTACATATATATTTTATTAGATTTAATTATATGTTAGCTATAATTATTTGCCCACTGTGATGTTATATTCTTATATAATATTATTGTTAGATAAGTTACGGAAGTAAGTGTATAGTTCTTTTCACTCAAGTTCCTTATATTTTTGTGATAAATCTAAAATTAACACTTTTTTTCTATTATTTTAACTTGCTGCTGTTGCTTCAGTTGAAATTTCGATATAGAGGTTATAATTGATATTAATAAATAAAAAATAAATTGGCTACATAATTGACTGAGTAAAAGAATAAAAACATAAACAATAATTACATAATATAGGTATTTAAATAACCATACACAATTATTAAATGTCACTTTCATTTAACAGTTTTAATAATAACGAAATTTACTAAATATTGTTTTAATCTCATAAAAAGAAAGCATTTTGACTCCAAAAATCGTAACGCCAAAGTATATCAAATACTTTTTCTAATGTCAAAAACAAAAAATATATGAAGCTTGTATTAAATAAGACAGTAATGTATTAATAATTAGAAAAAAGTATCTGATTTGACTAGTTAGAAATTAGCCAATTTTTAAGAAGAGGAAAGTGTTTTATTATTTAATGCCAAAACGGGCAATGATTTAAGGTGCCTCAAATGATTTTTTATTTTGATTTAATGTGCAAATATATATATATATATATATATATATATATTGATTACTATCAACATTTCTAATCCAACACTTGTTACTATAAATAAAGAAAAAATAAGTATAACCTACATTATCGGCTTCCTTAATACCTATCCTTTTGTTTTATTTTTTATACTTTTGCCATTTCCTGTTTGGTCCCATCCCATTAACTGTTATTATTGTTAACTTATGTTGTGCAATAAAGTTTAAATAAATACTTCAATATCTATATCGAAATATATGTTCTAAAAATCGATGTCTTGAACATTACGAATTAATTTGCAATGTGTTAATTTCGATAAAAAGATCTGTCACTTGTGTTACAAGATTATACATTTGTTGAAATATTAAAATAATGGCGCCCTAATGTCGCTTCGCCTCTAATAAATTGTGTTGGGTTAGTATTGTAAATGAAACGACTGAAGCTATTATAAATTAATATTTTATTGTAATTGTATCATTAATCTTATTCATAATGCATGTACATAAGAAATTATTTTCAATAAAAAAAAACTATTATAACGCTTTGTTGTTTCATTTGTAGACTTATGTCACCTACCTATTTATTGAGCAATTGTTAATCGTATACAGCGTATGACGTTTAAACACATATAAATTCCATCCATTGAGTACTGCTGGATTTTACTTTTTTGTTAAGCTATGATACATTTATGTAACGTCTAAATAAGTAAACATGAGACAATTACAAAAAATGTAGTCATCGCTATTATGAACAAATATTGTATAATATTTACACAATTTGAATAAAAAAACCTTTCGATATTCAAACTTGAATAAAAACCCCTTTGGATAAGGTCCACTTTCCTTCCTTTTTCGTCTCCAATTCGCAGGATCAGACCATTGTTACCTTAAATTATTTTTTTCAGACTAATTTGGAACAGATCTATAAATGGGTATCAGTATACATAGTATAAAGAAAAGTTTCTTCCAGCCCCAAGGTACGCCTGGATAGGTTTTTACGGTTTTTAAAACTATCCAACAAATTCTCATGTGGGTATTTTCAATAGATCAAGAGAAGATTTAGTTAAATAATTTATTTTGATATTACCATATAATACATATAGATGATAAATTTTTTATTTATACTACTTATCTATACTTTACTAGTGAAGCCAGGGTGGGCCTCTAGTATTTTATAACATTAATTCATGTTTTCAGAATAGCCTTTATACATATACATGACAAAGAATATGCTAATATCACAATATAAAGTTGTAGGGTATGCAGGGTAACTACCTACAACTGTATATTGTGTATCCCTGTAGGAACTCTATGTTAAATTGATAAGTGGTTGATTGTACCTGTATGTTCACATAAATATTACTAAATTTCGTCAAAGGTTATTTTAGTCAATAAGTTACAAGAATCAAAAGTATTTCACAAGACTCATTAGAGTATTACACAACAGTTACATACAGATAGGACCTGAATATTTTTATCTGTTTTTAAATTTTTTTTTACAACAATATTATTGTGTGAATCAATAATTTCGAAAATTTACTAAATTTCACCAAGTTATTGAATTATACAATAGTCTGAAGCCGTAATATCATCACATTTCCCTAATTGTACTTAAACTAAAGTGCAGTCTTCAAAACTAATTATTAAACTATTTACTCTTTTTTTGTTCTTTGTCATCTGGTACTTCTGCTAACAGTTTTTCCAGGTCAATGTTCTGAAACTTAGGGTTATTCTGAGTATTTGATGCATGTGCAAGAAATAATTCTTTTAAAAATTGCAGCTCCTTTGTTAGTGTCTTGACTTTCTCCTCCAAGACTTTGTTTTCTTCCTTAAGTTTATTCACCCGTGTGAATGTTTCTTGTGTCCGCTGCTTTGATTTGAACCGACTCTTTTTTACAGCCTGAAAAAAAAAATTAAATAAAAAGCTACAAATTGTTTCTACTTATCACTTTTCTTACAATTTTCAATAGCTATGAGATTATGATTACATTAAATTTATTATGTACCATTCCATTTAATGAATAGTATGAGAACATCTTTCCTAATTATGTATATTCATAGATAAAATTCAAACATCTTGAGAGCACAAAAAAATACCTAGGTACCTAGCAAAAGTTTTTGGCCGGAATAAAATAGATAGACTCACCTCATTATTACGGTCTCTCCGTTTTCTATAATCATCATCATCGTCACTCGCGTCACTGACCCCTCTCCCGCGCTTTTTAGGCGGCATGTTGTACGAAAACTCTTCTAGTATCATGTAAATAACTTAAATCAACAGCGGACGATACACCCTTCGCCAGGTTACCGTCGAAGACTGCTTCAGCGTTTCACAACAATTGCAATTTAAATCCAAAATGTGACGCAACTTTCAATTCAATTTAATCATTACACACTGTCCACAAAAGTCCTTTAAAAAGCGCCTTTGAAATGCACTTACAAAACTTAGAAATGTTAAATATATCAAGATTCACTTTATTTGACAACTGAACTTGCACTTCTGAAATCCCGACGATTTCCAAACCCAAAGTTCAAACAAAAATAACAAAATAGTAAACAAAAGAGTGACGCAACACTCCGTTCACAAATGAAATGATATAATAACGAAGTGACATTAGGAATCGATGACAAGTGACACAAACATTTTCATAATCATTATTTTTCCGTGAACAAAGAGAGTCTAGTTTACAGTCTAATCGAAAAACAATTTTCACGTTGTACAGACAACAGCATATGAACCTATCCACATTAATTGCAAAATCGCCGCTGTTATTGCGCCATAGAGGTTTAAGTAGGATAACTTGATGTGCTGTTTACTGTACACTGGAACAAGCCTCGTGTATAAACTATATAAACAAAAGATCGCGACGAATTAACGTACTTTTTTTTGGAAGCTAGTTAAAAAAACTTCATATATATGCAAAATTCATCACAGACTTTTATGTAACTATGTGTTTATGTCGCTATGTCTCGGGTGAAAACTTGCAACTCAAGTTTGAAACAGATATTATTCAACCCAGACATTTAATTTAGTAAATTGAATGTGTGCTTCAATCGATTGAGCTGAAATTTTGTATACCTACACGTTTAGTTTGGATGACAATGGATTATTATAATAGGCATGACCTGTGCCTAGGAACGGCTCCAGACGTAGGAATTCTAACGGTTTACTGCATGGACATGAATTTTTGTCACACATGTAATGCAACAAGATCTCTGCATGAAATATATATATAGGTATTTTTCATTCATTATATATAGGCTATAGGTTACCGCACCAGTAACTACTAATTCCATGGATCTCTGTCAAAAATATAAAAGCTTGACAAAAATGAAAGTTTACAATAAAAATTATAATCTTGCAACATTTAAAATGTTTGTATTGTAGGATACAGTGAAATAAATAACATTTAAAACATGTAACATAATTTTAATAAAATAAACATTTAGATTTTCAAACAGGACACTTGTAAAAATGTTTCTTAGATGACCTTATAAAATGCAACTATGCCATTTACGTATAAATTAAAAATTGTTTTACTATATCTTCAACCTAATTACAGCTCTTTGTGCTTCAATATATATATTTAAGAAATGCAACATATAACAAATATATATTTTTGTTTAAAATAGGTATTCTAAAGGAACCTACCACACTTTGTACTTACAAAATTATAAGTATATTTAATACAACTTAACAAAATGGGCTCAGCAATATGAACAATTTTAATACTAGCACAGTAATCTCATTTATTTTCTTTCTCTCATGTGAGCATTTTGAGGTATTCCTCGATGCACTTGTTTTGAGTGCACCCATTGAAGCGCACCAAAATATTTTTTCTAACCACACCAAAAAAGTGCACTTCGAGAAATACAAAAATATGTTGAAGAGCACCCATGGTTATAACTTCATGCTCCTCCCTATATTTAAACGTGGGTGCACTGGAAGAACGAAATTTCAATATTTATTGCATTCCTTGAAGCACACTTTTTTGGTGCGTTTCGAACAATAATTTTGGTATGCTGCGACAGTACACTCAAAACAAGTGCACTTCGAAGAATACTCCAGCATTTTCTCGGTTCCTACCTCAGATGGTGAGTGTCAGAGCCCAGGGTCTGCTTTCTTACTTTTAAAAGCTTTTTTCATTTACACTTTACATGGATGTCGGCATCCTAAGTTGTCAATATAAAATAATACATGTGTATCTAAAACAAAGTAAGTGATGCTCAGGCCAACCAAGATTGAGCAGATAACAAACAAGATTGGTTCCTTGGTTGAGTTTGTATTTCCTAGAAATAAAACATCCATAAACTACGGTTAAGGGTAGAAGCAATGTTGGTTGATCATAATCTCATTGAAGTGTTTTCCTGATTGGTTTCACAGCTGTTAAGTGTCAGAGCCCAGGGTCTGATTTCTTAATATTTCTTTATATTGCTTTTCATATAACTGTGTATTTGCTAGCAAATTATTTGTTACTTTGATCTTTATCATCCGGGATATCATCAAGTAGTTTTTGCAGATCCATCCCCCCCAATGAGGCCTGAGATTTATTGGCTGCATGTGCGAGGAAGAGATCCTTCAAGCACTGCAGTTCTCGGGTCAACATTTTTACTTTTTCTTCAAGAACCTTATTGTCTTCCTTCAATTTGCTGACTCTAGTGAAAGTCTCTTGTGTCCTTTGTTTTGATTTGAATCTACTCTTCTTGACAGCCTGAAATTTGGCTTTAATTAAAATTTAATTAGATGACCACAGTATCACTATGGTGTGAGTTTTCTACCTGCAATTGTGGTGTAGTGAAGCAACCTTCGCCATCAGAGGAAAGGAGGCCAAACAAAATATTATTTATAGTTTATACATACTAAGGAACAAGAAGATGCCAGTTGTATTTATAGTCATTAAGACCCACAAATCTGCATTAGTCTTATGCAGCAAAAGGAAGGCCAGTGCTCAAACAATGAGGACATTAAAATAGCTATGATAATGAAGACTTAATATAATCAAATTAAATAAAATCTGATTTATCAGTCGGAACTTTTATTCCCTTTTGAGCTTGATATTTATTTCTTAAATACCTCATTATTTCTTTTCCTCTTGTCTCTGTAGTCCTTCTCTTCGTCACTAGCGTCGCTTGTATCTGTTCTCCGCTTTTTAGGCATATCAAAGTTTTGGAATGGGTTTTTTTTAAGCTTTTTAAGGCTAAAAGAAAAAAAAATTTCACATTAAATTTGTAGCAGAGTCTGAAAGCATTCTGAAATGAGATTTCCTTCATCAAAGGTACCTTCACTTTTACCTATTTATGAAGAGACCGAAATTTCTCCATACACTTCAAGTCTTCAACAATATTGTATTTGATATTTAATTCTATTAGGTACTTATAATAACGTTGTAAGAAACCCGATTATTCTTCTATTTTGTTCTTCGCCATATTTTCATTATCTTTTTTGTCATTAACTAGCTCATTAGATAGACATGTCAATACACTGACACTGATTGATAGTTTAGTGATGAAATGACCATGGAATAGGGCATTTTACGCAAAACTCAGCGCAGATGGCGATACTGGTACAACTAAGGTACACACACATTGCCAATGGAGGCAAAAAGCGCCAATAAATAATTTCAATACTGTTGCAGATTTACGACCAAAAGTACAAGTTTAAAGGAAAAAGGAAGGATTTAGTGGATTATCCTGAAAATAATAATACTATTTTAGGTCATGTTCTGCATTATTTGGTCAATGTTGGTCTTATGACCGCAGTTGACCAAATAATGCAGACTGATATAAACTTGATTTTGACTGAAGATCTTACCTGTATGAAGTCCATGTTTTAATATTTTATTGTAGTTTTCATTAACCATTACTTGCTCCCGGCGAAAGAAAACAGGAATTCTCTAAATAGTTTATTATTTATCAGTGTGTGAAATGAGAAAAGGAATGGCCAAAACCTTCATTAATAAATTGACAAGATTTAATAAGTACTTCGTTGTACGGAGTACCTAATAATTTCATGCACGATCCTCAGCCATGACTTTAAATGAGAAAGAAAGACATTTTGAAATTAGCAATTTGACAGATATTAAACCACATTTCCGGTCAGAACTAAGTTTGAAAATAGTTTCCCGCCATTTTTTATTTTGGCAAATTGTTGGCAAAATCCATAGCAAAATCATCGTTTTGGCGAACGATGTAGACATACAATCAAATAGTGAAACGGAATTATATTATTATTATAGTTCCATGGCCATAACACAAAAAAAAGTAGAAGAGTGGAAAACTATATCTAATTGCGGAAGGTAGAAATAAAACAACAGTAGTATCATATACCACAATAAAATTCTTTTATCCACAATAAAGTTCTAACAATTTACGTAAATCTTATTTACACAAATAATGGAAGCATCCAATGCTAAACTATCTAATACTGTTACGATACCTCAGAAAACACTATCGAAAGATGACAGATCAACCTTTCAATGCTAGCCAATTTTTTATTATTTTATTTATTGATATTCATATAGGTCAGTAGTTAAGTAGGTTCATATTTTACATCAGACATTTTAAGTAATATAAAGTTAAGTATTTTATTAATTAAATGTTAAGCCAGGTATTGAATTTTTATAGGCACTCGGTAGTATTTCGGCCAAGTTAACACACTTACACAACCATAAAATATATAAGAATAGTGGCCCTATTTTTAGTACATCTGTACGAATATTTATTCGATTATCATGCATATCACAGAACATAAAGTATGTTGTTTTAAAAAATAATGGTTTACTTTATGTACCTACCTAGATTGTAAGTGCTAGATAGTATCGAGCACTAAATCGTTTATTAGGGTCACGTAGGCTGTTTTCGACAAATGGATAGAAAGGTAAATGTTTTTACATTATTTTTTAAATACAGATCGAATAGATATACTGGAGTATCTCAGCTAAGTTAAAAAAGATATCTTTATGTTAAAATACTATTCTCATTCAATTTATAAAGCAAAGAAAATACCCTTGATTAAGACAATTAGTAACGATTTTAACAATTTGTTTATACAAGTCTTTTGTATGATTGTTAAAGTACCTACTACTATTTATTTATTACGTGGTTCTGTAGCGTTATTACGGAGCTATGCATAGTATACCTACTTAGTAATTATTATTATGCTTTCCCGCTTAAATATGTCGATTTCGTAATATTGTCTTTATTATTCTAATTTTGTTTGTTAATTTATATTATAATGTAATTCATAATGTTTAGTACCTATTTATATTTGATTAGTACAAACGAGCATTTCACGAATTTAATATTGATGCAAGTATTTAAATACTTATCTATTGTAAAAGTTCTAGTATCCAGCGACGGGTAAAACCGGCAAGTAGGTAATAAAAGATATGTAATGCTTAGTGGTACCTAATATATAACACTCGTTTGTTTTCTATTGTAGCAGTAGGTATGTTATTGCTATTGTAGGTAACTAAAGTATGTAACGCTAATTCTCAAACTTTGCACAACATCAGCAAACGTTTACTGAACTGACTGGGCAAATTGAGTAATCAATTAAACCACATAGATGCATCATTATAATAACTTGTGGATACAGATAATTACGGATAGATATAATTTGGCACAACTTAAATATATCTAAATTGATCCATTTTGTGCTCCCAACATCATACACACGTCATAGACGTACCTAGGTACATATGTACCGTTGAACTTACGAACTAGCGACAGATATAACTTTCGTGATCAAATGTATATTAATTATTTTAAATAAGATTACCTTTTTGAAATGAAGACTGTTTTGGGTAGGTTAGTACTTAGGTACTTATGTACTCATAATATTCGAGTCATGCGAATGCATGTGAGCCATATTGTTTAATTACCTACAGCAAAATATTCGGAATTTCGATATATATTTAATATCTAATGAATTGACAGATTATATACAATGTATTTAACAATAATTTTTATACATTTCATCATTAAAGATGTATTTATTTATATTGAAATACAGATTACAGATTTTTAAATATTTGATATTACAATTAAGACAAATCCATTAGCAGGAACATGGTTTGCGTTATCTGAAAAATGGCGATGGCTTCTTTCCAATGCTTTACAATACGTTCGTGGAAATTCAAAATTGTTAAGGCAGTGAATTTGTCATTATTAATATTTATTGTTATCGAAGATTTTAGAATTATAATTTAACTTTACAAATAAGAGAATAATACTAAGTATAACAATTTTTTGAATAAATGCCCATATTTTTTTAAAGAAGCCTCTATAAATATTGTAATAACAATTGACATAAAACATAATACATAAACAATGATATAAAATTCTAGTAGGTTTGGGTTACCTACTATACTTTGGGTTAAAATTTATTGAAGACAAAACAAGTTTTTCAAATATTTAATTAATTTGAAGCAATTAAAATAAATAAAGTAGTTAATGACGTAAAGTCTATTCGGAAATGTTCGTAACATTTTTTCAAGACGTTTGTCGTAAAATATTTATCTTCATATATTCATTATTTAGACTTTTCTAAGCTCGCAACTTGTACATTGTTCTGAAGGAAAGTATTTATTATTTTATCCACATCAATTAGTTATAAATATGACGGTTTCAGTAAAAAATAACTTTTTAAATAGGTATGTTCCTACTACATTAAATAAAAAAAATATATATAGTAAATAAAATACATTGAATCTACTATGCCGCCAAGTCTCAACTTCATATTAAATAATATTCATATAGTCTGTATCTTTGGTGAGCTTGCATACTAATTTATCCTACTTTGTTTAGAACGGAAACCAAATTTGCCAAAACTATCAAAGTAATTTAAGAATAGCAAAATGATGTTACAATCTATTTTCTCCGATGGGTTATATTTTTTTTTAGAAGTGCAGCTTTTGTTTTGTATTATTAAAAAGTATAAATTTCGAATGAATACAGCGATAGGTAAATGTATCGTGACTAGAAAGAATAAGAAGATTTAAAAACCAATAAGTAAACAGTAACCCATCGAGTTATATTTATAGTCTTATTTTAGCAAAAACTAAATAATGAACTAGTATCAGTTAGTTACCATACCAACAGTCGATGGCCTTGCCATATTAATAATTATTTTAAAAAGGAATCCATTTCGAGAACTGTGTGTCATTGTCTCAAAATCAGACCTAGCCTAGAGTGCAAAGATGTTTGTTCGACTTACCTACAGGATGTTATAAATCTACATTTGTCGCGTCAGTGCCATCAACTCTTTAATACGCCCGTCTGTTCAATGGGAAACTTGCATATTGGAAATTGACCGCGCTTGATTTTACGTGTTGCGACGTGCCATACAAACATATTTTATCAGGTGTTTAAAATTCTCTCATATAATAAAGATTTCTTCGCCTATCAAAGCCTTTTCCTCTTTTCTGAACACATGACAGTTGTGCAGTTATTAATTTTATTTTAGAATTGTCCACGTTTAAAATAGTCCCCTATCTAACATTACGTTCGATTTTATAGTAGCACAACAGGAATGCAGGAAGAAAATTCATCCAATATTCTTAAACCACTACAATTAAAGATTAACGTTTATGACTGTTACTAGTGCCCGTTTCGTCACTCATTGTGGCGGCTGCATCTGCGTTTTGCGGCACTGACACAGCCACTTGATGATGCGGGCGTTTCGTTCGACTACACTGGGTGGCTCAGTGTTACGGTAAATTTGCTTCTGTACATTAGCAGGGCCTTGTACCTGTGCCAAAGTAAATTAATGGTAGGCATTAATAAAAATAACAAAGCATTTACAATTTCTGAATTTAGTGCCATGTGAAGTAATTTTACTAGACGCTTACCGTATAATCCGCAGTGGCGGCTAATTGATTAGAATCCACAGTGGAAGCCGATGAAAAGAATACAGGACTCTCGGGAGGCTGGTCTCGTATGAGAGCATCGTACTGCCTCGCGTCAAGCCCGAGTCGTTCGAAGAAGTTCTGGAGCCTCGCGGATTCTTCTGAAGGACTGTCCGGCGAGTCCTCGCCTTCACACGGAGCCGATGCGGGGCTTCGGCCATCTGTGCGTCTGTATCTGGAAATTTTAATGTGATATATAATCTGGGAAATTAATTCTAACAAATTTGTTTTAAGTTATTTAAAATGCATACAACATATGAAAATATGTAATTATATCTAGGTCATAATTTTGTAGTAGCTAATTTAAACATTAACATAAAGCTATATCTATGAAATAAATACTTCTCCATAAAAACATCATCATGTTGACCACACTAACCTATCGGAAATATCTGATTTAGATCTCAGGATCGGGCGCGGTCGTCGTTGCTTGTAGCGGAGACAGCGCTGCCGCTTGAACGTGCCTAGCGGCGACGTCACTTCCTCCGGTGGACATATCTGTGACATCATATACATACATTTGAAGAATGTCTAGTCGAATGTTAGATAACGCTTTAAACATCTTCGCGTGGTTACATTCGGAGTACATTTTTGAAGACTTGGCTATGATTTATTTTTACAAATCGTTATTTCTAAAATAAAGTTTAAATAAAATAATTTATATTAATCGAAATTAGGATTAAGTTACGATCCTATCAATAATAGATTAACTCTTCCTTAGCCTTTGCAAAATCAATCAAAACTTGGCCTACTTGTACTTTATGTATTCTGTGGTTGTATTCAGATTTTGTTGAAAGTAGTTGATATGGCGTGAGAATATGATTTGTGAATAACAGGGGAGCAATATAAAAATCAATTGTACCTGTGGAGCGTTGACGTACTGCGTGTCGTCGATGCGCGGGCGCAGGCGGTGCTCCTGGCACACTGGCTGCTTACTCACCAGCTCCGTGTTGGGTTCGTGGTATCTAAGAAAGATGATACTTAAAATTGAATGCTTCCCTCTGCCTAGTGGAATGGTCCAAAAATAAATATATTTGGTACAAGTTTATAATAAAAGTGAGCAGATTTTTAACGAACTACATTTATGGTCACCGCAATACCAATTAGCAAGATTGGTTAGTAAACACAGTGTTGTCAGCTAAGAGGAAATAGCACCCTCATTTCTTTTGAACTCTTTAAAGACAGATCGAGAAGGATGGCGTTCATTAAGAGAGGCTTTTTCCCAGCAGTGGGAAAAAGAGGCAGCCCTCTTTTTTTTCAATGATGATAATTATGATAGACAGACTGTTAAATAGGATACTATTTTATGGCTGCAGAATGTACGCAATGTCATATAGGTCTAGATGGAATCATTTGAGAAAGGCTTACTAAATCATAAGTGGATCTCTAGTGGCTGAGACCATAATCAGACAAACCTATTATAATCCCTGGAACTGGTATAGTCTTTCCTGATATTGGCACACTTGACAGGCGTCCGATGCGGGTAGTCGTAATCGCCGTAGTCATACATTGGCGGGTCATCTTGGAACTGCGGGGGCGGTGCGCTCGCCTGTTGGTGGAATTAAAGCAGTTTATTGTAATAAACGTAATAAAAACTGGCTGAAAAATTTTAGGACTTTCAATTTATTACGCCTTACGCCACCATGCAACGCAATTAATTAAGACTCTTTTGTGGTGGTAATGTTATGACTAATATAAAACTCAATGAATTGAAAGAAATCGATGAACAGAAATTACCTGGAAGTGAATTCCGACTCTAGGCTGTGCATAGTGAGAGTGTGGCAGTGGGGGGTGCGGCGGTGGCGGGGGGGAGGGCGCGCCATCTTGGAACTGTGGGGGGGCCGACACGTAACATTCTAGAGGCACTCCCGGTTCCATGTAGTACGAGTTGTAACGGCTGGGAGAAGATTATTATATTCGTAAGTATGAAATTTTAATTAGAAGATGACTAATATAGAGAAGTTTTCTTTGATTGTTACTTTGTATGCTACGTTAAAACAAAGACGCCAAATAATTAGACGCCAATTAAAATAAATAAAGTAGTTAATGACGTAAAGTCTATTCGGAAATGTTCGTAACATTTTTTCAAGACGTTTGTCGTAAAATATTTATCTTCATATATTCATTATTTAGACTTTTCTAAGCTCGCAACTTGTACATTGTTTTGAAGGAAAGTATTTATTATTTTATCCACATCAATTAGTTATAAACATGACGGTTTCAGTAAAAAATAACTTTTTAAATAGGTATGTTCCTACTACATTAAATAAAAAAAAATATATAGTAAATAAAATACATTGAATTTTTACATTACATTTAGAGACATACAATACATTAAATTTAGAGAAGATTATTATATTCGTAAGTATGAAATTTTAATTAGAAGATGACTAATATAGAGAAGTTTTCTTTGATTGTTACTTTGTATGCTACGTTAAAACAAAGACGCCAAATAATGTTGCAAGTTGAATATTTCTTTTTTTGAACTTTGCTTGAACGTAAAAGTGTCATCGCAACCGTGCGTGCGAATCCCGGGGACACAGCCGGTAGTCTATACTAACATAATAAAGAGAAAAGATTTGTATTTTTGTTCGTAATGAATAAACTCAAAAACTACTAGGCCGATTTTGATAAAATTTGACACAGATAGACGAAACCTCCAGGAGTAACATAGGCTAGTTTTTATTATGTTTTTATACCAGGCCGCTAGTCCTAATAACATTATAAAAATTACGAAAGTTTGTGTGGATATGTGTATGTATGTTTGTGATTCTTTCACACAAAATCTACTAGACCGATTGTTATGAAATTTGGTACACGGGTAGAATGTAATCTCTAATAACATGGGGTCTTATCCCGAAATTTCCACGAGAGCAAAGCACCGTGGCGCAGCTAGTATATTATAAATTTGAAAACATTTACCTTGTCTGTTCATGTTGTGTAGACGATCCGGAATCAGTTCTATGCTGATGCGCGTGCGGCGGGGCGCTGCGCTGGGTGTAGTGGCCGCTGGAGCCCCCTGAGTCGCGGGCGAAGGACGATCCACAGCGGCTGGGAACAAATCAATTAATTGTAATATGTAAATTTATATGTAATTGTATGTCAAATTTAAATTTAACATTTTAATACATACAGTATTAAAATGTTAAATTTAAACTTTATCTTCTCATCCACTAGAAAAGAGTTGACGGTTTCCAAACGGTTGAACACACTTCCAAACATAGCTAAGAACACTCTAGAATAAATTATCTTTCAAATAAAAAAAACTAGATCAAAATCGGTTCATCCGTTTAGCCGGACTGGATACACAGATGACACAAAGATACACAGAAGCGATGAAAAAAGTTCAAAGTTTTTAGCTTCTATGGTTTCGGTTGGGCGTTATAATATACATTATAAGTCTGTGGTCAGGTAGGTAAGGTTTTTTTTCAATAATTCAGTCGCGCTCGGTATAGTTGAGTCGTCGACGCTGTATGTACACTAGGTATTAAGAATACTGTGTGTACCAACCTATTGTAAGATTGATAGTTGTCCTCCCCTGGCGACGGGTGCTCCGAAAACGCATCGCACGACGACATCAGGGACGATTGGTTAGACCTGGAACATTACATCAAGTTCATAACACAATATAAATCATATCACATCACATCACATCACATCATACAGTCAACCTCATCAAGAATAGAAAACATTTTTTAACGAATTACATTTTTTGCTATAGAATTGGTCAAGATTGGTTTATAAACACTTGCGATAAACAATCAGTGTTTCCAGCGAAGTGCACTATAGTGGGATTATAAATGGTGATTTAATTTACCTGGTACCCTTGGACGAGCAGGAGGCAGTTCGCTGGTGCGTGGAGTGTCGTCGTCGCCGCGGCGAACGGCCTATCGAACCTATGGTCGCTGTGCTTTCCACATTAGCACTGAAAATATCATTTAGTTAGATGAGATAGATAGATGCTAGATAGAGAAGACTCAGCCTCAGATGAAAGTGAGATGCTAGATGGGTTAAGACGTTTATTCGTTAGCTCTTTTTAAAATAATACGTTATTGTATATAAAAAAGAGGTTACGTTAGGTTTAAAAAGATATCTAACTTTTAACCTCGCCTTAAATACGAATAGAGGTTTAAATGAAAGTTTATCAACTTTGTGACGTAACGGACGTGAAAATAATGCATGTCAACCTAGTGTAGAGCCTTGAGGTATTCCCATTTAAATAGCTATAATATAAAGAACTATTAAATAAATACCTTTATCTAAATCAATACCTTTTTTTAAATAAAAATAATCTTAAATTCTATCATCACCTTAATGTAAAAAGTGGAAACACGGATATCTGTGTTTGCTCTTTCAAAGAGTGATCAACACAGTCAAATGCTTTTGATAAATTTAAGGAAAATTCATCAGATCTAAATGGAATATCTATGTCTAAATTAATGTATGAAATCATTCCTAATTTCAGTCTTTTTATCTCCTTGCTTTCTTCACGTAATAAATCAATATTATTATGAGATACTTACTGCTCAGGGTAACACCTGGTCTGCGTGTGAAGGTCTGGCAGAGACTTGTGACTGTTGATGTTGGGGCAGCTGTCCTCTTCCCGCATGCTCGGCTGCGAGTGGGAATTCGATCTGAAAACAGACAAACACGATATTGTTTTACCATTTTCTGGATATATGTTACCATTACAAAAATGTCATTTTTGACACAAGTTTTTGTCAGAGTGGTTTTGTTGCGTTCAAGCTACGACAAAAAATCATGTCCCTGCAATGAACAATTGAGGAGTAGCCCTCCCTCATTGGTAGCTGATCATTAAGTCTTTTTGTGTCTCAGTTAGAATTTTTCCGGTCTCTTCCTCCACCAACCTTCTCCGTCATGTGTTAAATGTAATCCACGTACGACTTGCGTCTCTATGATGATGTCATCCGCTCATCTCGCTGTTGGCTTTACGACACCTCTTTCCCCTATCTTAGGCAAAGCACCAGAGATGTGTAGTATGTACCCATTTACTTCTCAAATTAATATTAAGTATTAATTTGCGAGTCCCAGTTTCTCCTCAAAGTCAGAGTACAAACCCATCTTCAAGTTGGGTTTGCCGCCCGACTTTTTGGCATTAAACTGGGAAAATTGTGCGTAAACCTATCTCTATGACTTTGACGATCACCTGAGGTATCGGGGCGCGGAGTGCGCGTACTGCGCGGGCGGGCTGATGGCGCCCGGCGACGCCGGCTCCGGCTCCGGCAGCTGCATGTGGCGCGGGCTCGAGTGCGAACTCGCTGCAAAGCATTTCATTAGAAATCAGACCATCTCATGCACTTTTTCATATCATATTCGAAATTAAATAAATATTATTTACAAATTACTAAAATTTCGGAATGAACACTGCTGAGGAGAAGAAATACCGAAAGAAATTCATTTCAGTGTCCAGAAGTGTTTACCTTTTTTATATATATATATATTTTTTCCATAATATAACAATGGAAGTACACGGTCAAAAGGTATACGGAATCATTATGATAGTCTTCGAATGCTGATGAAAAATATATGTATAATCGACCAAATTTAATACTTTAGAAATCGAACTGACCAGTTCCTCCCGGCAGCATCGGTTCACGAGTTGACGCATGGGTCAGCCATAAATATGAAGAGAGGAGTAAAGAAATGATAATAAACTCACGTATAGAATATTGACTCTTGATAACAACTTCGTTGGCCCTCTGGCGCGGTATTACAAACGACTCAGGGAAGAAGACCCTCGCATCCCCGAAGCTCAGCGGCCGGCTCATCTTGTCAGGGTCGGACTTGTGCTTGGAGCCCGAAGTCCCTGAGGAGGAGGTCCCGGAGAACGTCCCAGAGTACGTGCCAGACGTGTGTTGGGAACGCATCTCCCGGTCAGGGTAAGAGTCTTTGAGACGGCGCGAGTCTGGGAATACTTTGTGGGCTGTAAAAGAATAGAAATACTTAGATGGTCTACAAGTGCTTTAAGTATTACATTGTTATTTTACTACTTAACAGTTGTCAATCTGACGACCTCGGTGGCGAAGTGGTAAAGTGCTTGCCTCTGAACCGAGAGGTCCCGGGTTCGATCCCCGGTCGGGTCATGATGGAAAATGATCTTTTTCTGATTGGCCCGGGTCTTGGATGTTTATCTATATATGTATTTGTTATAAAATATAGTATCGTTGAGTTAGTATCCCGTAACACAAGTCTCGAACTTACTTTGGGGCTAGCTCAATCGGTGTGATTTGTCCTAATATATTTATTTATTTATTTATTTATTTATTTAATCTCACGTAGACCTTAGTATTATATATATATATAACTATTCTAGGACCTGGATCACATGCGCGGAGCATGGAACTTCGAAAAAGCCAATTTCAATGGTGAGATCTTGTCAATGGTAGAAAACCTACTTATTTAAAGAATTATGACCTTCCTAGAATATTCAACAAACTCTTCTACGTAAATCGTTCACATTAATGGGTGTAGAGTATAATAATACCCTAAGCAGTCATTCTTGAACTGGACTATATCTAGCTCCTACCTAGCTTTCAGGAAAATTGTGATGACGTACCCCCATAAGTCGGTGCATACACGTTCTCCCTACTGTCGGAATGCTCGAGCAGCCTTCTCAGAGTGTTCTGCAGACCTTCGCCCGCGCTGACCGCTCGGCGGGTGCTGCCTATGCTCCTGGTTGTTGCATCTGTAATATACATAGCATAGGTTCATTATCACAATTATTTTCCATGTGCGATAGATTTCGTACTCTCTCTTTCAATTATCAGATCACTTTCTTGACAGCAAGAAGCCAGTACTTGCCAACGCTTTTTAACCCCCGACGCAAAAACGTTAACGTGTCTATCTGTGATCTGTGTATCTATCTGTATCCGGCATCGCAGCTCTCAAACGGATGAACGGATTTTCGTTTAGATTTTTTTGTCATAGATAATTTTATCCCCAGTGTTCTTTCTTAGTCATGTTTCATGAAAACGGTTCAGCCATTCAAAAGTTGTAGTGAAATGAATATTGAAAGTCGGGGGTTTTTTAATTTGTCTAACAAATAAACTTGTTATATTGCCATCTTGAGGTTAATATAATATAAGTATATGTGATTGCCATATTTATCACCTCAGAGTCGTTATAATGTTTTCTCATATTAGCCAACTCACATGGATTGCAGCAGGCGTCATTGGTGAGTGTACTGGAGCTGACGAGGTGACAGCCGCCCGCGGCTATCGCCTGTCCTAGTCCGCTGCTCATCTGCAAGAGGCTTTAGTTATCGTTTCAGATAAAAAAATATATTAAAAAAAAAACATTTATAAGTTATAACTAGGTATTCTAGAGCGCACTTATCGCAAAACAGATAGGTTTCCACATTTGTTAATTGATATTTTTGAAAAAGGAGTGTTCATAGAATAATGTTTTACTTGTTTAGTTTTAATCAAAGGCTGATATATATTTCAGCTATAAAAATGAAAGATTTGGCATTATCTTAAACGAGAAAGTTGCAAGACTAGGAAACCTGGATAGCATCCGAATGCTTGAGGCCTTGTGTTACTAATGTTATGGCTAGAGCTAAATCTTTAGGGGAATCTATTTTAACTCCCTGACGACTCGACGTTCAGGTGATATTAACGTATTTCACCTGTGTTTTAAATGCAGACGTGTCTCACCCAAAACAACACTACATAGCAGCTGAACTAGGTCATTACTCTGACCTTTCAAACAATTATGAGTCATTGGTCATTGCTTAACACTGCGATCTATGTAATAAATTATAGTGGCAGGAACTAGTTAATTTCTTCTATTTTTATATACAATTTAAAAATCCTTCCAGCAGTTGCGTGAAGGATAAACAACCAACATTTTAATGACGCTGATATCCAAAGAAAATAGTTAATTATAATCTGCTGTCACACTCATGGCGCAGTTGTGCCTTTTAAATTCTAATGGATTAGGTGTGTGTATATAGGTAACTCAATTGAAAAACCCTTATTTTTCAAAAATATTAGCCCAGATATTATTCCAGTACTTATATAGGTATTAGTAGCATTATTAAGGTAAGTTTCAGAATCAAATATCAATTGCGATTTACCCAAAGTAGATGGCGCAATGACAGATGTAAAAATTCCCAAGACTGGAAGGATAATAGTGCTTCTATAAAATTTAGTAGTAGAAGAAGTATACAAACTCATATGGCACGAGTAGGATTCGAACCTGGGCCCTGTTGATCCACAGGCGAGCGACTTAACCATTACACCAACACCGCACCAAGAGTCGTCACCGACAGGAGCCTCCACACTTAAATTACATGATGATGAGAAAAAGGCACTCTTCCACTAACCCTCAGAGGAAGTTCCTGCTTCCTATCCAGCACAGTCTCGGACTTGACGTAGAAGGCTTTACTCTCGGCGAGTAGCTCGACCGCCGACTTGCGTTTCTGCTGCGGTTGAGGTGCGAGCGAGCGCGACTGCGACATGCCGTCCTTCTTGCGCGGCAGCTTGAAGCTCGCGAACAGGGAGTCGGCTAAGCGACGCCTGGTAGACACCATTATTTGAGACAATGATATATAAGTAATTGTAGTAAAAAGTTTACCAAACTTAAAAGTTGTACGGGTTCTGTACCTCTATTTCTTATTTAAGTACTTTTAGATTTTTTTACCAAAATACAAGGTCAAGCTAGTGTCACAATCGAATCTTCCTTAAGGTCTTAAATGATTGAGTCTTGTCAGACAAGAGTCACGTCAGATGCCTTTAGGCGATTTGAATAAAATCTGACACCATTGTTAGCATCACACACTCAGTAATCTCGATGATTTATTTGACGACAACCAGACAGTCCAAGGTGTCTTCCAAAACGGGGAATACAAATGGAGTGTTTATAATTGGAGGAGACTCCAATGTTCAAAGACTTCCTCCTCAGCTCAGCGATGAGATAAGCCAAAAAACATGAGCTGTTTTGTCAACTAACCTCGGAGGAGACTCAAATGACCTAGAGAAGGAGGTAGCGCTGGCGGCGCCCTCAAACTTCTTGCGCACCTCCTCGACCTTCGACCACCCTGACTCCACGTTCAGCCGCCGGGTCAGCGGCAGGGTTTGTGACGCATGCTTCGTCAGCTCCTCCCTGGTTTTCTTCACCGACACCTGGGTAATAAATAAATAATAATTGGACAACCCTCAACAGCCCACATTAAGCATTAAGCCTTGTATTGCTGGTCCGACGGACACAAACACAGAAACGGATACAATGCAGAACATTTTGGGACTTTTGCTTCCAGTTTCCTGACTGACTGCATTTTCATTCGATATATATCGATAGAATATGCACTTTCTTTCGTTCCAAATGAAGGAAAGGAAAATTATATAAAAGTGCCGGACATCAAAGTGTGGCAAGTACTTCTTGCGCTTATAATAATGTCTTGTGAAGGCGTTTCAGCAGTGTAAAACCAAGACAGACCCATGACTGGACCAGATCTCACCTCAGGAATGGAGTCCCAGTTCCTCACGGCGCGGCTCTCGTGGCATCTCTCTATGAACTGCTGCCGTCGGAGCGAGAGGGTAGCTGCGTGAGTCTCCTCATCGTCCAGGCATCTGGAATGGAAAACAAAAAGATAGAGTACCATTCTCTAACTATGGGGTTTTATTTGTAATAATATTTCCAGGTGACCTGATGTTTCATTGTCGACGCAGCAAGAACCTGGACCCAAACTGCTTATAATCTGAATTAAATTGGAAGTAACTTTGGGATAGACCAGAGATATCTCCAGCAGTGACATGTGGGTGAGGTGATGATGATTCATCAGTTGATGATTTAATTCAACAAACTTAGCAGGGCTTGTAGCAAGTCAACCCCGCCAAATGACGTCTGCTGACGATGAAGAAGTTAGGACGCTGGGGCTGGTAGCAAGACAGGGCGGCCATGACGCCTGGTGATGATGTTACCTAGCGGGCTGGGCGAGGTGAGACCGGCAGGGCTGGTAGCAGGACATGGCAGCCATGACGCCTGGTGATGATGTTACCTAGCGGGCTGGGCGAGGTGAGACCGGCAGGGCTGGTAGCAGGACATGGCAGCCATGACGCCTGGTGATGATGTTACCTAGCGGGCTGGGCGAGGTGAGACCGGCAGGGCTGGTAGCAGGACAGGGCGGCCATGACGCCTGGTGATGATGAACACGATCCCGCTCATCATTCGTTCACCACCGCCGACGATCACCTACGCCAAGACTTTCTGTAACAACCAAAAGAAAATTAAAAGTTAATTATGTGACGGTCCACAGGTAAAGGCCGTATAATCGATTTTAGTTACGCATATTCGCAGATCACAAATAAAAACAAAAAAGTCTATTAGGTCTACTCATTACTAATTATTAGATGTTTGGGTTATGGAATATGAAATATCATATATTTTTGATGAGATAAAAGATTTAGTAGAGATTTCTAACTATTCTCATCACAATAACATGAAAAAGTTTAATATGTTTTTTGTCTTTGACGTCAAAAGGAGTTTAATTTTCCACAAATTTCCATTATAAAAATGACTGAGAAAATCTGAATAAACCGTCCACATAGTAACTAGATTTTTTCAATACTTTGTAATGTTTGTACACAATACATATAGGTACATATGTTTTTCATCTTTCCTTCTCTTAAAAAGTGCACCATTTCTTTTCATTCAAAATGCCCATTATTTTACCAAACCAATCATTACGTAGTAACGAGTTAACACGGTACAATTACAACCAAAAGCCAAAGTTCATGTGGACTAACATGAACGTTGAAACTTAATTAAGATACAATGAATAATTATCATGACTCGACACTCGACGACTATCATACATCTGTACTTTCACATTTGTCTGCATGTTATTATTCTGTGATGTGATTACTTTTGTGTTCAATAGTTTTAGAAATTGTAGACAATTATTATCAATGTTCATCTAGGAACCGATTCGCGCCAGGATTTGGCTTGATATCAATTGATTAAAAACTTTCATCCCCCATTAAAATAACATTTCGGGGGTCTTAACTACATGCATACCAAATTTCATCAATATCGGTCTTAGCGATTTGGCCGTGAAAGCGGAACAAACAGACAGATAGTCAGACAGACATTCGGATTTATAATATTAGGTAGTATGGATTTCGGCCTAAAGCCCACGAGTACAATGCCTAAAGCCCACGAGTACTATGCCTAAAGCTTGCATAATTTGATACCAATATTACATTCTGTGGTACATAGGTGTATGCGGTTGTAGGTGATGATTTAGGTATCTATGGGTTAAACAGGTTAAATAATAATTTACGTATCCCGGTTAGCCAAAACGGACACTGGCCAAATTTCCACCAGCTGAATTAATGGTGCGAGTGAACCGCACAATGGAATGTAGGTTTATTCAGCCGTTATGATACCACAGTATATAGGTAACAGTATATGTCGTTATTTATTAGACAGTCAACTTCTAAAATGGCGTCTTTCATTCTAGTCTACTGAATTAGATACTTGACATGTGCAAACTATATTTCTAACAGCAATTAAAATAATAAAATGGAGATATTTATTGACCACAGATATTTCCAGTAGTTGAGCACATTTTAAGGGTATTTATTACGCATTAGGAATACAAAGTAGTACATATATGATTTTTTACGATAGTAGATGGTATAGTATAGTATATACAATTGTACATAGCCTTCTGTCGCAGCATGTTATGGCGTCCACTCGGATACACGCTTGTTAATTATTTATTAGGCTAAACTGGGCTAATTTTGTTGTACGTGGGAGTTGGCGAGAGTTGTGTTCAGAGTCGGATTTGGAGTTCTGAACCCCCCAGTGCATAAATTATATCATAATATTTATATAAATATATGCACAGTAAAACAAAAATAGTAAACATTTTGTAAATGCAATATGTAATGTGTGGTATGTATATGGTGCAATTAAGTATTTAATATCACTAGCGTGTATGCGACTAATTGGCACTTGATGTCCATAGGTAGTCGCAAAAGTCATATTAGATGCTTTTACGCGACTTGAATAAAATCTAACACCAGTGTTAGCAATGACACACTCGAAAGGAAGAAAAAGTATTTCATTGATGAAAAAAAATATAGTTCCCGATTCGTCGTAATTTGTATTATCTTTATTGTTGCCCCTATCTTGTGAGGCGCCAGCGCAGAACCCTCGCCTGCCCTCCCCTAAATGCGGCCCTGTTGTATTATGAGGAGGGTCGTCGAGTTTTGTCTTTAATAGTTAGTTATTTTCAACTGTTTTGGACATTCTTGTTTCTTAATCTAAGAATCTGGTCTAACCAACAAAGAAAAAGTGCTTGGAATTAAATTCAAAAGAGAATCGCTTCTTTAATGAATTTTATGCGTTATGCTCTGTATAATATCTTGTCTGCTATTTTTATTATTGTTTGCAATACCTTATTGCTTATCTACTTATTAAGTAGGCTGTAAACACGTGCCTATATGAAATTAATGTCAATGAAATCTTGCAGATATAATTATGCCTCACAAATATACATTTTTTATATCCATACATACTAGAAAGTCTTTCGAATTTTCATTAAAGTTAGTCTTTAAAGCATTCATTATTATTTAAAATAATCCCTAAATAAGTATGATATTTTATTTTTTATTAATCAAATACCTATATCCTAACTACTAATAATATACGAAATCGATGAATGTTATTAATCAGAAACTTACATTTTCTAAGCTATTCCGTTGCGTTTAGTGGATATACCTACTGGAATTTTTTGGTAAATTTAACAAGACTCCAGATTAAGATGGTATCTCCATTCACACGATAAGTACTTCAACACACCCTGTCAATTCTATTGACGTCTGCGCACATAAAATCTCATAATTGTATACAATCACCGCGATTATCCGCTCGTTACTGAGAAAAACTTGGCAAGTCGCACTTTCATTTTCCCGCCAAGCTTTCTAGTCCAATCTAAACCCTGTTTTGTAATTAATTCACACTGAGACAGACATCATTCGATTGTCATTTATAGTGGTACTTGGTTAACACATTAGTTAGGTATGTAAAGTTGATTTTGTGTTCAGTTATACTTAGTTCACTTAGTATAATCAGATAAAATATAAATATGGAAGGATCGCATTGATCTGCATTATAACAATTTTAAAACACATTTTTTAAATTTTATAATTACAACTAGCAACCCGTCCCGGCTACGCGCGGACAGTAAGATTATAAATTATACACCTAAACCTTCCTCTTGAATCACTCTATGTATTAAAAAAAATCGCATCAAAAACGTTGCGTACCTAGTTTAAAAGATCTATGCATACATAGGGGCAGACAGCGGGAAGTGACTTTGTTTTATAAGTACTATGATATGTATCTATTTTTGATTTTCGATTGCCATAATATTATAGTCAATATTTTCGTCCAATTATAAATAAATACATTTTTTAACCACAGATACGCAATCAAAATATTCCAATCCCGAGGAAAACTATTCAGGTTCACGATTCCACTCAAGCTGCTTATAGAATTAAAGATAACTAAGTAACGGTTAAAAGCGCTCATTTAATTAACACTAAAATTAATATACATACAAGTTTTCTACTTTTTATGTTTGTATTGAGGGTAAGTAAGTGTTATCTATACCAAAAAAAGTATATTTAACATTCAAAGTATGATACGATTAGTATTATTACTCAGTTTGTGGCGTGTGGCTCTGCCCTAGAATAGGACCACTTTATATCCTCCCGTGGATGTCGTAGGAGGCGACTAAAGGACACATAGCCTAGGCGGCTGATACTGCTGGCAACAATAGCATTCAAGGATGGTTGACGTCAGACAGGCGGCCGGCAGTAAAATCATAGGCGAATCTTCAAAATTTAAGTTCTTTTTACGCTAACCTCGGGCTTCGCGGCTTCACAACCCCGTACGAAACCAAGAATATTCAAAGATAAGAGAGAGTAAACAGAGTAACGTTAAAATAAAACAAACAATAAGCTTTTTTCTTTAAAATTTAAAGAAAACTTCGCAAGGAAACCTGGAGTGCTACCATGAAACGTAAAATACGAAGCACGTTATTACGTCCACACATTCTCTCTTTGCGTACACGATGCACGATATGCAAAAAAGAGACAGCACGTTATAAACGTGCTACATGTTCGTATGATTCGTGATAGCCCTTCAGCGCATTGATAGAAAGTTAGTTCACTTTGCAATGTAAGTCCTTTGCAGATAAATTGGTACCTATAAGAAAATGTATTTGTAACGATACCAAAATATCATTATTGTTATATAGAGGTATATTTTCATTAGTTAATTTTCCTATTGGTTATTTTTCGTAGGATTTATCCTTGGCGATTAGTTTCGCTAACGTTATTGGCTAAAAGAAACAACCAATTGGAAATATGAAAATAGACACATTTCATTGGATTTCATTGTTTATCTAATTTTATCATTGAAATTTATCTTATACCTACATAAATATCTACCTATAAAAATATACATAACTACAATCCTTCAATACAAAGAAGAAAACAAACTTAATCTCTGTACGAATGATTTTTAAACGATTTTCGTTATTGTTAGCTGTTAGACCTATATCATTATAGTACATATATCATTATTGATGACAACAAGCCTTTACGTGTTGGGTTTGCTCCTTCTGCCAGGACCAGGCGGAAACGGTCAGACATCATTTCTTAATTGTTGGTTTACGCAAGACGTTGTCGTTACGACGGTAGTGCTCCTATTAGAGACAGACGTGAAGATTCTCATTTAATTCTCTCTCTCTCTCTTATAAATAAACCATCCGGAAGAAATGATATATCATTTAGATCATTTCTTTCCGTCTGTATTATCTTCCTTTATGATTGCAGAAAATGCAGGTACTAATGATATCCCAGTTAATTTTTAATTTATTGATTTATACTTAACTAGTTTCGATTTTAATTGTTAAACAAAATTACTGTTTATTTAAGGTAAGTATAATTTCGTTTTTATTTTAATTAATCATATTACAATGTACCTATTTCATATCTTATTTTCTGAATAAACTGTATCTTAAAACTTAAAATAAAATAGACTCATTGTACATTCCACTCTATGACTGAACACACGGCGCGTCAGTCGGCTTGTTTTATTAAAATAATTACAGAGGAAGAATTTAAAGACAGGTGTTTGTAGCCGTGAGAAATAATTTTTCGTTTTTATAATGTCTCCAGAATGGCGGAAATTAGATTAAAACTTAATTGGAGCAGTTATAAATTACCACAAGAATACTAGATATTTTATATTTGTCGTAATCGGCAAGTAGTGTTTGGTCCAAGTAGTGTGTTTAGATTAGAAAATGCTGCTTGATCAAAAGAAAATTACAAATTGAAATTCCTTAGCTACGATGAGAATGTATTTTAAAGTACTACAATATACTTATTTGGTTGTATAATCGGCCGCGAAAAATCCCAACTTCCCATGTTTCCCGACTAGTATAAATGTAAAAGTAACTTTTCACGCGTTATCTACCTTCAAATCTTCCAGAGAATTCGCTTACTTATAGTTAAGAGTACAGAGAAGGACATAGAGTACCATTCATGCCGGAAAAATAATTGTTCCTGTGGGAAATTCACGCGGTCGGGGGCGCGTGCTGCTAAGATTTTTTCTTTCTATTGCTTGTGCAAAGATTTGGTAAAAATGCTGCTTCCTTATATGCATTCAAATTAACATGGCTTGTTAAAATGTGAACTGAAGGTTGCGTCAAATGTTAACATCTCCTTTGTTATAAAGTTTTAAGATCGTAATTTCCTTTGCCACGAATAGAGTCCATTGACGACGAAAGCGACTAAAAATCTGTGGTCCATAAAAAGTTTAAATATAGAATGAAGATCGTTAAATCGTGACTGCGACTGCAGATGGAGTAACGGCAGAAAGAGGTTGTTGAAAAATGAATGGTGAGATCGATATCAATGGACGCGTGAGTTCCGAGCTTGGATCTAGTTGTGGGCTGAGGCGGAATTTCTTGCGAATCTATGTAGATGCAACCGCTAGTGGCGTGTTGTACCGTCCTTGAATAAGACCATGGAGATATATTATAAAAATATTCCCAATGAGGGATGACGCCGGTCGTAAAATCACAGCAGAATCTTCAACATTTAAATATTAATGCTTCGGGTCGTCGCTGTCGATAAAGCATTAGGAATTAGTGAGAGACAGGCAAAAACTGGGGTCTTTTAAGTCAGAACACAAATATGGTGAAAGATTTTCACTTAATCTTGCTTGCGTCAGGCAAAGGTAGAATATAAAGCAACGAACTAGAATTAAGGTTTGCAAACTGTGCCCTGGGTGTACCAGTCTGTATCTTGGTTCTTCATTGAAAACAGATACAGCAAAATTGGTCCGCTATCTCTTATGACTTACCCCGCACATTAATCAACGTTACCGTTGCCCACGGCCCACGTGTGGGAGTGAATCGCTATTAAAGTCTCAATACGTGCAACACACAAATACTCAAACAAAACCGCTTCGTCTAGCGGACCAATGATGAATATACCGATATATCTATCGATCGAATATATAGCGATATATTAGTAAGTAAGTAAGTAAAAACACTTTATTGCACCAAATAAGATTTAGACAAAAACTTAGGAGACTAAAATATAGAAAAAAGTACAATAACGCGGCCTTATCGCTAGTGCAATCTCTTCCAGGCTACCTTAGTGAAAGGATAGTAGTAAAAACAAATGGTGGCGCATGAAAAAGGAGATATTACAAATAAACTTCTGTATATATCCAGTATAACAACAGCTTCAGGGGTCTGCTGGGGCTGCAGTGCCTCAGGTATGTTTGCCGAGCACAGCACAGACGGCTTCCAAGCGGTGCTTCGTAAAAGGACTGCTTCCTTGTGGTCACGGGTAAGGTGCAGTGCCAACACACTCCTGAGGGTGTTGTCGGAAAGGGTGGATAGCCCATTTCTGAATTACTGGTCATCCTTACATGTCCAAAACAACAACCTACATTTTAATTCTTACTAACATAGTTGTTTAAGTTTCTTACTAATATAATATGGACTTGTATATTGTGCATAATCTGAAATAAATATATATTTTCATTTTCATTTTATATACGATTTTCATTTATATAGCGATATATATCGATGAATGTCCTAATAAATAAATCATCATAATCGATATAGTGGCGTGTGGCTTCCGCAAAGTAGGTTGATGTCAGGCAGGCAGCCAAAGTCAAAGTCAAAAGCATTTATTGCACAATCTTTGTACATGCACATACATAAAAGAATGCTAAATTTAAGTGAATGTCCTTTCAACAGATTGCCCTTTCAGGCATCCGATATTATTCAATAACAATTAAAAACAAAGCCAAATCATCAAATATGATTGACAGTTTACGCGTCCCCTGGGCGTTGGGGCGTCACATCTTCTAAAGTCTATTACTGTTATATAGGAAACCTATTATATAAGAAAAGGGCTATAAACTGGAGATTCTACTCATGGGAGGTGGGCTAGCAACCGATCAGTATTTTAGAATCTCATCTGCCAACAAATCCGCTATCTACCTAACAAATACTGGCCTTCGGGTTAAGCGTCTCGGCCATGTCTACCCCGTGAGGGATAAAGCCATGTTTCTCTATTTATGAATACTCAGACTATCCGCTTACATATTATAAAACAATGTCCCCTCAGACTGTCTTGTCTGTCTGTTCGCGATAAATTCAAAAATGACTGCATTTTCATGCGGTGTTCACCAATAGATAGTGTAATTCCTGAGAAAGGTTTAGGTATATAATTTACCCGAGCGAAGTCGGGACAGGCTGCTAGTATATTATAAAAAAGGTAATTTATACCAAAGAGATTATTAAACTAGGTATATATGATATCAAGATATACAGAAGACATGAGAGTAGCTATAGTTGCTACTTATAAATTAAATATTACATTTTGCGTTGTTAGACAAAGTGAAGGTTTAATCTTCTTACCTCTTTGAGCGTCTTTCTATATTTAGTAACTTTAATCAATAATTCGTAGGACTTAGATAATGAGTTTCTTTGATAAAATAGAACATTAAAACTTTTAACATCTCTCGTCAGTCAAAAATAACCACCCACTCCCATCGAAACACAAAACTGTCAGGTCTTCATTCAAACACATTTAGACAATTTATTTAGATTTTTATATACAACTGAATAAGGTTTAAATTGGGGAGATTTGCCAAAGACAAACACACCATATTTAGGATTGTTCTATTTTAAGAAAAACGACGATTTGTTATATTCATTTTGGTATAAGTTTACACTCTGAAAATTTGTTCAGAAGGCCTACCATAAAACATACAAACTCGTGCACGTTAATATCGTACAAATGCTGTCTCTTTCTGTTTTTCCATATCGTGTACGCATCGTGTAAACAAAAAGAGACAATGTGTGGACGCAATGACGTGCTACGTGTTCTGTTTTATGGCAGCCCCTCAGTTTTCAAGAGTTTTGATGGTAGGATACAAGACCCAAATATCGTTTCACATATTCTACTTATAGAACTTAGACAAACATATTGTGATGCTACAACTAATTTAATAATTCCACAACTAAATCGATTCAGTTCCGGTTGTTTCACAAACGAGATTACTATCTTCCAGTCGCTAATGCCAGTCACTTGACTTGCTTTACGTAGGTGCTATACTTGCCCAAGGCCGGGGTTTCGACACGGTGCAGGTTCTATGATTAGTGTGCAATGTACATAGATGGAGTAACGCCCAGTATTGCAGCGGTGATTCCCGCTCCCCCCGTCAGCTTTCTGACTGTTGTGCGGAGTGGGCTTGATGGTCCGCGCCATGCTCGCGTGG
Organism: Plodia interpunctella; assembly: GCF_027563975.2. NCBI lineage: Eukaryota > Metazoa > Arthropoda > Insecta > Lepidoptera > Pyralidae > Plodia > Plodia interpunctella. Next base: position 3,186,168 of record NC_071315.1, read on the forward strand.
CGTAAGGGGCGGGTGGTTAACACTTGTACTTGCTGCCCGCCCAGGTCGGGGCCGAAAGGCCGGCCGGGGGGGCGTCGCGGTGAAATGCCTAGCGACCCCGTGACGTCCCCCATAATGGCAGCGTGAAAACGCCCCAGGGGTTTAGTAGGTAGGCTGGGCCGACTAGCGGCCCAGGAGTCCCACACTCAGTGCGTCACAAGCATTCCCCTGGGTAAACAAAAAAAAATGATATACTAACTCAAAGATACTATATTTTATATAAACTATATTTTACTATATTTTAGATAAACATCCAAGACCCGGGCCAATCAGAAAAAGATCATTTTCCATTATGACCCGACCGGGGATCGAACCCGGGACCTCTCGGTTCAGAGGCAAGCACTTTACCACTGCGCCACCGAGGTCGTCATTGGTCGTCGATAAAGAATTTGGGATTACGAGTTTCGTATTTTTTATTGTATAGTGAGCAAACGAGCAAGCAGGTTGCCTGATGGTAAGCAAACACCGCAGCCCTAGTAATTATTACGTAATTTTTATAAAATTTCGTTTACAAAAAATTTGGATGCACGAACCGCTACTAGACCCATTTATCTTCATTTCACACACGACACGATACATCGTTACTGATCAATGCAGGCTATCGCCCTGCGCTGCAGCACACTGCTCTTATCAGCAGCTGCATTGATAACGAGCCGGAAGCTGTCCAATGGGGTTGTTTACATTATTTATTGATGATTAGAGCTGTTACATTAATCATTCGCTTGTCTGTGGTATCAATTTAATATATGTATATATACATAGTATATACATAGTAAAATTAAAGCCTATAAAAGATACCGAATTAGGTATAGAGTTATAAGTTCCATATAGTCTTTCTAATTTCCTGGTTTCATCAGGGGCTGTGAAGCCACGAAGCTCGGAGTCAGCGTTAATAATAAATTGTTTAAATAATAAAATTATGAACCTTCGGCTGTGATTTTACTACCTATTAAATGTTATTGAATGCTATCTTTGCTTGACAGATAACAAGGACGAGGCCTTTATCTCCTTGCACGACATCCACGGTAGGAAATAGAGTAGTCATATTCTAGGGCGGAACCACACGCCACTAACACCACCACTTCCAGATGTAGTTAGTAAAAATGCTGAAGATCGTGAGAAATAGAAGAAAGACGTAGGAAAGTGGAACCTGAACTTGACCGACGCTCAATGGCTAATGGAATAACAAGGAATGTGTTCAGATTCATCAATCATCAACAGTCATTTAAACGTCGCCACTGCAGGGACAGGCTTTCCTTATAATGATAAGGATAAGGAGTATGGCCCATGACCCACCACGAAGGCCCATTGCGGATTGGCGAGTTTTGACGACTGCAAATACAACCGGGTCCGACGGTTTAACGTACATTCCGAAGCACGAAGGAGCACAAGATAATACATTTTTGGTCACCCATCCAATGACCGACCATTGTGAGAGTGTCTTAACCGCTACTATTGCGCCATTGAGAACCTCTCAATAGCCTCTGAGCTCAAATTTACAGAGTTATTCAGTAGCAATACTAAACGGTACTATGCAATGCTATGCACTCGTCGAAAGTGCACAGTTAACATAACAGTTTTAAATAGATTTTAGGATTGTCAAAGAGACACACACGAACGATTTTAACTATTCACCGAGACACGATCGCGATGCGAACACGACACATTAACTCTAATAGACAAGTTAAACTAAGCCTAGTGCATAATGGTCGAGTGGAGTTGATCTTTCCATTGGTACATGATGTCACAAGATATTTTTTTATTAATTTCTATTAATTTCTAATTTCTGGGGATTTTTTTATTAATTTCTAATTTACCACCAAAATAAAAATGCATTTATCTAAGTTACTTGTTTGTGTTTGGGTTATAGATTTAGATAATGTGTACTAAAGAACCAATAAAGAACTCAATCGCTTCAATAGGTAGTTTAGGAGAAAATTAGCTTGTGAACGTCGAACAGACAGACATTCACGAAAAATAAATTTTCCTAATGTGTACGCGAATTCAATTCGTACTGATTTAATTTCTCTTATATATTTACTACTATACAGGCTGACTTTTTATACATTAGCAATATTTTGTGTACATGCTCAGTTCATGATTCTGAACAACTTTTAGTATGGAGTAACTCCGAAATCGCGAAAATAAAAATACAAAAATAAATAACCTAAGTTGTGGAAAATGTATGGATGGATATGATTTTAAGGTTGCTTCCATACGAAAAGTTGTTTAGTACCATCGACTGAGCATGTAGATACAGATATATATAATGCTAATGTATAAGAAATTACTACTAATGATATGTAAAGCAAAGAACTCTTCTACTTTACTAGCAATTCGACCAATATAAACAGCGACTTTCCTCTCAGCTTTGCGACTTAAATAGAGCATAGGCTTGGCTTTTATTCCTTCCTTTATATAATTGTTGGAAGATTTACCGCAACGACAACCGGCTTTAACGAACGACTGGAATTCGCTTTTCAAAAACAAAGGAGTTGTTTCAAAAATGTTAACTTTTCTGGCACATAGCCAAGTATTTTGTCACAGCGACGACGTATGCTTAACTCTGTCGCAAAATACAATGAATTTAAAAGTTACTTTATTTAGTCAGAGGTGATAGCGTGTTCTAGAATACGATTTTAGATATATTTTACATAGGTATCTATTTAAGCGTCATTAATAAGAAAATCATCGAGCGTGTACAATGTATTTACTAATTATGATTTTCTAGGTCACGAACACTGAGCAATTATTAAATTAGTAGATTTGATTAAGATATACAAACAAATTCTTCAACATTTTGAAAGCAATGTAATCTAATATTTAAAATAAATAGGTAAATACATTATTTCAAGTAAGTATATTGCAGATTTCCAAATTTGAAGTAGTAAGAACGGAAAAACTCTTTACTTCACCGCAGCCTTTATTTCAAAGATGCCAATTCAAGAACAAAATAAAAGTACAATCAACCGCACATCAACCTACCCACATTCATTGCAAACTAGCTGCTATTACCGCTCTAGAGCAGCGCCATGTTTCATGCAGGATAACTTGAAGTGCTGCTGATTATACACGCCTTAACTAATCAAAAGAAAAAAAGATAGGAGAACTTGAATTTTCATCATAATCGTTCTATTTACTTGTACACTGAATGGAATGTCACACGTTTTGGTATTCCCTGTGCCAACACAACCCGATAGGTGCGGGCTAGGGTCGCTTCACATACGACCGGGAGCGAGTTTGTTGAACAAATGTGAAATTCACATGCAATCTTACAATTATTTTCAAGATTGAATATACATTTTTTGCTTGCACAGAAAATAACCGAGAAAGCTGAATCGAACGGCGCTCGATTTAGCTTTTTCGATTGTGAATAAAATGGATGTAAAGTAACATCAGTTTGTTATATTGTACCCATATTGTACCTACCACATTAATATATGTAAATCTGGAAGATCTTCTTACTCCTTCCAGTAGAACACTGATCAATGTCGACTAGTATTTTCTTCTTGAATTATGAATATTTATATTGTTAAACTATGTCATATGAATTATGATGATAGGTAAGCGATAATAGTTTAGGTGCAATAATAGAAGCTTTATTTATAAGTAGCTGTTGACCGCGCCTACGCCCGCGGCATAAAGTAGCATAGGTAATCTCTTTAGGTACCCTTCAAATTATCTCTCTCTCTTTGTATCCACACAAAAATCAAACACATTTTCAAATATAGTATACGTATAGATGACTAAGAATATGATTGATGAATGAAACCTCGCAATACAATTTGTCATTTTATACATTTTAATTTTGTTTTTTTTTTACATTTGTGTATTTGTATTTTGATTTAATCTGTTCGTAGTCATTATAATAATGGTGATGGTATAATGTAATTTTCAATCCATTTGTATAAATGAAAAGAATATGTCGCATGTGGTCGTCGTGTTGACTTCTGACCCGTTACGTATGAAGCGACCCTCACGTTCATTAAATCGGTCTTCGGGAGACAAGTGATGCAGTCCAACAATGACTACGCATAGCATTAATACTACATGTAAGAGGTACACTCGGACATAATATCATCCATACTAATATTATAAATGCGAAGTCTGTCTGCCTGGTCCGCTATCACGGCTTAACCGCTGGACCGATTTTAAGGAAATTTGGTAAATTTGCATGTAATTAAAGACCCCGTCCAAGCACAGAATTTTTTTTTACAAAAATCAGCCCCTAAATTACTATAATGGGGGTGGCAGTTTATACATACACAGTATAATAACAAAGTTACATAGTTTGTTCCTATGTATGTTTGTATCTTTAAAACAACGCAATGGATTTTTATGCGTTTTTTTTTAAATAAAGCATGACTCCTTTATGTGTATAATTTATTATGGTTTTAGATGATATAATGTATTTTACATGATTGACTGTACTTTCATAATTTATTCCTCTCGCGCAAGGTTCGTTCACACGCGACATGTGTCTTCAGCTATTTACACGACGGCGGCGGCGCGCGCTGTGTGCATAGCACCGTAGCACGGGGAACATTACAACAGGGGGCATTGTGTTTACAGAGTTTGGAACACACAAGTAGTTTCTGCTCCACTTGGCTGCCATTTTCAAGGATAAGGTCATAAGAATATTTGAACAAATGATTTTGAAATAGAAAATTATAGAGATGGCATGACCTTTATAATCTTATTTATTATTTACCAGGTCCGCCCTGGGACTTCGCTCCCGTGAGAATTTCGGGCTATAAAGTAACCTGTGTGTTATTCCAGGTTATATATATTCTACCCGTGTGCCAAATTTTACCCTGCAATTGATATCAGTATATCAGTAATAATATATAAGAGCGTGACACAGCTCAATGGCACCACAATTAAGCTGACATCGCAATTACTGATTGATCTTGGCCTAATAATTAGCACGAAATGGACGTATATTAATGCAATTTTAAATGGCAGATCTTATCAAATTACAATAAAATTTAAATTGTAATGTATCAGCGTTAATATCTTTGCCCTTATTAATTTACCAGACAGCAGATATGCAAGTAATGTCCCAAAAAATCAAATTCAAATTATTTATTCAGAAATGAAACGGATTTTAGTAACAGAAAGCTCTATTGCGGTGTAGTAATTAAATAAAGGCTGGCAAATTTTCGGTTTTATAATCGCAAATTTCTACCTCTACGTCCCGCAGGAATTTTGAAATAAAACATAGCTATATCTGCTGGGGTAGAACATAAGGTACTATACTTACTGTGGGCAGTAGGTATAGTACCTTAGGTTACATTCATATCATATACAATACAATCCATCATCATTTATAGACACAAGATAGACCGCGGCTTCGCCACTCTCCTTCAACAATCTCTACAATGAAAATAAATTACGTAAAATCGGAGCAAGCTCCTTTTTGTCGTGAAAGAAGGACAAGCAAACACACTTTTACATTTATAACATTAGTTAGTATGGATAAATATGGATTAGGAAATTATGTTCTGTTAAATTCGGATTTTATCTTCTCCTTTTTAGCTTAGCGACTCGGCGATAGGTATTTGTGTTCACAAAGCCTTATTGGTCTACCAATAAGGTTTTCATCCATGTCAGTATATTAACCTCTTGCACTGGCAATATGTCGATTAGCGTTTCAAATGAATTGCGCGTGCGCAGATAGATGCAATCAACGTCCAATGAACGGTCATTGTTCTTATTACGATTTGCTGTTTATAAAAGTTGTTGTTACAGTCAATTATAAATGCAAAAGTTTGTGAGGATGTATTTTTATTACTCTATCGCGTAAAATCTACCGGACCGATTTTTATGAAATTTGGTATATGAGTAGTATATAACCTGGAATAGTATAGAGTACTTTTAATCCCGAAATTTCCACGGAAGCGAAGCCCCGGGCGCAGCTACAATGATGTATTGGTGTATGTTTGTGGACGGATTATTATGAAATTTCTTACACGGGTGAAATATAACCTGGAATAGAACAGAGGGTACTGTGATAAAATTACGGGCCTTTTATTATCAGGTATAACGCTAAGTCGTCGTCACTAGCATTAGGGTGAATTTAACCGTCAAATTTGACGATTGATTTTCGCTTATTTAGATCGATCTTAGCTTATTTACATACAGTCGTGTGTGTAAATAAGCTAAAGCCCGTCAGAAAAGAGTCTACCGCCCTTCAATTGTCCTCATTCTAATTCAATGATTCAGGCAATAAATCCATTTATAAACAATAATGTTTTTTGTATTCAATAGGCGTCATAGGTCGGCAAATAAGGGATGTGTATCCTGGCGTATTGTAAATACTGAGACGGTGGTGTATTGTCTCATTGTTATGAAAATTATGTAAATCACGCGCCTATTTGTGTGCTGTGGTTGTAATTCGTAATGCCCTCAACTAGGTAGGTATCTATGACATAGGGCCATGTTCATATCTCTATAATAGCGGGCATCAAGAAAAAATAATTTTACATGTATAACTAGGTATTCACGGGTCGTAGTCGTAGCCCGGTCCATTGACGGCTTGCACGCGGTCATGGGTTTGTCCCCATGCAATCCACAAATGATAAAGGTAGTCAAGTAGTCATGTAGCGGACTTGTGAGATGTTTGATCTAAAATAGCATAAACCAAGGCGATCGCAAGCACGCCATTGAGTGGTCATATTTGCGACCATTTTTAAGAAAGCGCAGGACTACTCGTATATTGGAATATAATGTACCTACTAGCTTTTGTTCGCGTGAATTTCCCACGGGAACAGTTACTTGTCCAATATGATAGGTATCCTATGTATTTCTCCATACTTCAATCTACATAAGTAAGTATATATGAATGCAAAATTTTAAGAAAATTATAGTGTGATGTGAAGAGGTAACAAACAAACTTACTTTCGCATTTCTAATATTATATTAGTTAGGATACTACAATATATGAGGCTAATATCATTTATATTACATGTATTATTATTGAGTAATGATAATAATATGTATGTACTGAGCAAGCACAAGTTTTTGTGAGAACGTAATCGTTTCGACATCACGAATTAAAAAAAATACGGTTTTTATGTGGCTTTAAAATAATTCCAGAATCGAAATCTAATAAACTAATTATATTAGTAATTTATATTAGTAATTAGTTTATTAGTCTTCGATTCTGGAGATAATAAAAGCAATTGAACAACAATAGGATTTCAATCCGATCGGGGCGCGGGAACGAAAAGGCTACACAAGATAATTTCGTGACCACAGATACCACTCGTTCACTTTAGTGTATGCAACTACACCTTTACAAAATAATTCACACTCTCTGTAGTACGTAATTAACTATCTGCCATCGAATATGGACATCGTTTCCGTTTTCCGACGCAAGTAAACTTTTAATTCATCATCGTCAGACGAATATATCTATATTTTCATTATTATTAGTTTTATTCGGCAATTTACGTCTTCCCGTCGTTAATTATTGAATTCCTAAATAATTTTATCGTTCAATTGAACGATAAGTAAAAATCAACAAGATTTTAGGCAGTCACCTACGCACTACGTCTTGATGTATTTTCAACAAATTTCAACACTACGGTGTGTTGAAATTTGTTGAAAATAAATCAAATATTAGTCAAATCATAAAAAAAATATCTTTCTTATTATTATTTGGAGATATATAACACTTTCTTGCATGTTCCAACCTTTTTTTTAATGTTGACAGTTGACACATTCTTTTTTTATTTTCTATCTTCATGCCCAATCTATTTAATATATGAGTACATGTAAGGCGATATCTCGTAATATCGACTTACGTAAGTGATACTGGGAAAATCATATTTCCAGATATTACACGAATCTTGTAGTGAACATGAACGTGAGTGTATATCCATTATCCAATTCGAGGAATATAATATTTCTCGCGCTCCGAAATGTATCTGAAGATGAGATATAAAAGTCTGAATGGCGAATAGATTAAAATGAAACCATTTCAAATTCGTGAATTTCAGATGTATGTATTTACATTGTATTTTTATGTTCTCTCATTTTTTACATGTTCCAGGTTACTTTCGCGTCTGTAAGGCAAAAATATATTGAAGATTCGGCCGTGATTTCACGACCGCCTGCCTGCCCCACAGATTAAATAATACCCCAGTACCTCAAACCCTTTTTTGAAATATTGGTATTGCTTATTAGCTGCCAAGGCTTGTTTGTCCTTTAATCACCTTGCATTCATGGGAGTGGACCACACGCCACTACAATAACTTATAATAGATCAGAATCATTACATTATAGTCTGTTGTAAGGGACAGTAGCGCCGCCGTCTACAGAACTTTCGTAGTGCGAACTCTGCGTGGGAACCGGTCGACGCAGCCGCGCCGGTTAGATCTGGTTCATACGGGCAGAAAACCGCAGAGTATCAAAAGTAAAAAAAAATAAGAAAAAAAAATAGCTAGTAGTGTCATTGTTGAGTGCATATCCATATGCTAACCTTTAATCATAAATCAACAAGAATAGTAGAAGAAGTAATTAAAGAAAAGGTTTTGAAGATCTTTTAGTTATAGGTACTCAAACTAGCGGTCTGACCCGGCTTCGCACAGGTAAAACCATAATAAATTATACACCTAATGTTCCTCTTAATCGTCTATTCAAAAATCTGCATCAAAATCCGTGGCGTAGTTTTAAAGACATAGGGACATATGTCCCGGGAAGCGACTTTGTTTTATACTATTGTAGTGATAGTGATTGGAAAACATCGCGTCGTATTTTCAACTTGAGACCTCTTCAACAAGCTATGTAAAGACCGCCGTGTCTCAAAGATCTATCCGAAAAAAATACCAGGGAACATTTGTGTCTGTGTCTCAAAAACAAACATATTTAATCACAATATAGAGCAGTATGTCCTACCTTTACAATGAGCCTTGCGTAAGTCACAAATAGTTCAATCTGAGTTATTACACTGGTTTTTAATAACACTGACGATAAATTATTTTCTTAAGTTATGACGAACACTCTGTCCCGACTACGGGGAAGCGAAAAGGAGGGTTAGGTTGTTTTGTTAGCAGACTGAAATTCTGCAATGGCAAGAGACCCGTAAGTATGGTTGTTGGACCCTCAAGCTTCTGCCCAATAGTGCTAATTGGTCCTCATTAACATTTCATTGTATATACTGCCTGCCTTAATGCCTGCCCCACTTCTAGAACCAAAGACAAAAAAAAACTAAAGACAAAGAGCTAGCGTAGCTAAGCAAGATGGAACATTTCCATACAATGCCAAATATTGTAAAGTGCGATAGTGAAAAACATACTATAGTTTAAACTATCCTTTAACTTTTTTATTAATGCTGTAGCTTTGTCAGAAGCTTGCTTGAAGATGCGAGTCCTCTTCACAGTTAATCCGACTTGCCTAGCTCAGTCTAACAACTTGAATGTTTGCTCTTAGGCTCAAGCACATATGGTGTCGAGATGAGTGTGGCATCTCGGCCAATGACTGCTAAAGAGGATCGATATTATACTCAAAGGTAGTCTGACTGACCTTATTTTAACCTGAATAATATTTTAAAACTAACTCTGATGGTATTTTTTTCGGAATGAGAATATGGCTGCGAAGCCGCTTGTTTAGTTTAAAGTTAAAGGAAAACCTTTATCACGAGACATAAAATAAGACTTGCATGATTTAATCAACACTAACATTAGTGTGCTTGTAGTGTACCTAAGTCAAATTCTAGAAGTAGGACCTTACACTATTACAGGGCGAGCTATAGCTTGTAAAATGATTGGGGAAGAAACGCATGAGATTTGAAAGTGGGAATCTATAATTGTTTCTGCAAATTGATAAAATAATACGTATAATATAATAAAATATTCGATAGAGAGTTGCTCAATACTTTATTGCATCCATAACAGCACACAAGCAATGTATGCTGTTATGGTGACTGAAAAAATAAACTCAAAAAGCTCACTTGAGCTTTTTCTGTTTCTCGAGTTATCGTGAGAGTAAATTCTGTCATTACAATATTATTTCCAAATTTCGGCCAAAAAGTACATCTTTTTATTTGGACAATTGATAAAGAATATTTGGCCGACTCGGACATTGCGTTGCAGATAGGCACCTAGTTAAAATGATTGTCTGTCTCAACACTTAGATCTTGATTTACCCTGAACCTCAGAAGTCCTATACCCGCATTTAGCAATTTCTAGAATCAGGCCTACAGCTGCTTACAGCCCACGCTATCCGGCCGAAAATGATTTGATGCATATAACAATATATTTGTTTGGCAACTGCCCGCGCATACTACTACCGCAGATTGATCGCAGATCGTAAGTCATGGTTAGCTGAGATATGCACGAGTACAGTCACATTGATATTATAATATTTAAAGCAGCTGATACCATAGCTCCATTCGCGGTTACCTACCTGCTGATTTTGATTATATCTATTCCAAATTTCGTCAAACTCAGTCCATCAGTTAAGCAGTGAAAAACAGACTTTAGCATTTGTAATAATAGAATGGAATGGAAGCATTGATGAACTAACTCGTAGAAAGGACTATATACTCTCCTGTAGTTGTCGTACGAGGGATATAAAGTTTTAACAGTTAATTTAACAGCAATCTCAAAGAGCGCTGACGTTGAAGCTCACTATCCACTTGTATTTGTGACCAGCTGTACCACGTGGGAGTGTGTGGGTAGTCCCGTTGGGCACTGGCTTCAATCGGGTTTTGGCTATAACTGGAAACAAAAAGTTAAACAGATCCGCAGCTCTCCATACTGTAATGGATCTCGATGACCTTTTCTGAATGTCTATTTAAGTCGAGCAATTTATTCTTATAAGGGCAGGTCGAAGTAGTTTAAGAGTCGGGCCTTTTTGATTGCAAAAAAAACTTATAAGGAGATGCTATAATTTCATTATAAACTAAAAAACTCAAGTATTTATATCCTACTACTAGCTTTTGCTCGCAGCTTCGCCCGCGTGAAATTTTCTGCTCTTTCGGAACAGACATGATTTTCATACAAACTTTTAAAAAAAGTAGCCTATGTTTTAACTACATGAGACATGAGAGGAGATGGGCCTATTTTAGGGCGGAATCGGATATCTTATTTATCTGTATTTCACTAACTGTGTAGTTCCCGCCTTCAGTGTCCTATTAAACCGGCTATAAGCCGATGTCCGTAACAAGCGGCTTCCGATCCGAACGGATTTCTTACGGCTTTCTCTGATTATGTCACAAGTGTTATCAGGGTTACCTAATGTTATTGACAGGTGTGATTTAAGTTTTTTGTGTCACAGAATACTTACCTATATGAGTATTACTGATAAACAAATTTAAAAGTTACTTTGAGTCAAATTAAGTAGTTAAGCGTCAAAGAGTAGGTATTATTATGTAAATAGGTTTAGGTTTCGACGACCTAAATCTTTGTGCTCTTACACATTCTATTCCAATTATTAAATTATTTTCTTTTATAAAACTAACTTTTAATTGCCATCATGTTAAATCGGATATTTTTTTTCTAAATGACAAAAACCAAAATGTGTAGTTATCTACTTGGAATGTCAGTGAGAACAAACAATAAAGTCAAAAAAGAGAAAAAAATACTAAAATATTCGTATAAGTAAATCCATTTATTTATATTCCTAACGCTATCGTATAGTTTACTCATCTAACCCAGCGGTGCCGCGGTACCGCGTCGAGTCACCCTAATTTCCTCCAACGACGACGCTGATAGGAAGGAGATCATCAATCTTGTACAATTTCAACAACTACTTCAAATTTCAAACTCGGTGGTCTGTGATCAGAAACGATACGAGTATTTGATTTGTACTAGTTTTTAACAACGTCTGTATTCACTTTTTCTTTTTAATTAAGTACTTATTTTAAAACATACTTGATGCTTTTGTCGATAATATAAGTACAACAACGAAAGCCCAGACCAGCCATTTGGTCATTCTATTGGTCAGTGCTGTAATTAAGTGACCTTTGATCACCGCAAGCAAAAATGAGATTAATGACAAGAATGCCTGCTAGTACGTAATCGTATATATAGACATACTTCACATCATGAAAAACATAAATATGTAGGATTTATAGATTTTTGTCATTGACAGAAAGAGACAAAACATAATTCCATAAAAGTATGTCATAACTTTTTTATGAAATTAGTATTAAATAAATATTTAACATTTAGAAGTAAAGTAACTATCTGATATGAATTGTAACGAAGCTTATTGTGTCAAACAGAGCCAAGCCACATCGACACAACACGCTTAATCAATTTCCACTTGACAATGTCGACTGGCATTGACACGAAGGCGTCTCTAAATTAGTGAGGACCTTGAAGTAAATCTTCAAACAAACGATGAGTCCCCAACCCAAGAACAAGTGATCACTCGAAACAATCCCAACAATTGTTCTGTCACGGCGTCAGTTGACAAAGACATTAGGTAGGTAGCTATTGACCGTACACCAGTATCAACTAATTTGGTACAATGCCACACGAGAGTCTGTAACTACAAGCGAATGGATGCGATTACAAAATGGACAGCGGACAGGACAGGTATCGTGATATAATATTCTTATAAGTTTTAAATAAAAGTCCTTAAACATAATAAAACTCCTCTGCCACGTCTGTTTGTTCGCGATAAACTCAAAAACTACTGTATGGATTTTCATGCGGTTTTCACCAATTAACAAAAAGTGATCCCTCAAGGGTGTCAGCTGAAAATCAGCTGCTATTACATAATAAATTGGAATTCCTTGATTTAGCATTATTATGCTTTGATCTATTATTATTTATACTTACCTATCGCTGAAGCAAGTAAAGATATAACTGCTTTAAATGATAAAATATCATATTTTAGCACAGCACTGAAATAATTAAAGTCTATAACACAACGTACCTAAATACTAGTGAAAACAAAAACAAAATCGTGCCAAAATTCTAACGCTGATCGTAAAGCGAAGGTTCTACTAGAACCTTAGAACTTCTAAGTACTTAATTGTACAAAGTATAAAGCAAATAAAGCCAAAAAAAAAGGTGGATCAGATCAATCCACTTAGTTGGAATCACGATCAAGTATTGGCTTCGGATTGCCACAATCGACGTTACCTAACAGAGTGCGATGAACTTAGACTTGATACACTTGATAGACGCAAAAACTGGAATGGGCGTAGAAGCATTTTACTAAAAAGATTTAAGCAAGCACGAATTTGTACTATAATCGGAAAGAATTTTTAAGTTCCATTCGCTAACTGGCTGAACAAGATACACCTTATACCAATACCACTAAAAAGGATTTTAAACTGTAAGATACCTTTTATTTTAATGCACCAAGCTATTTCACAAAGATGTGCATGCTGTATTCGCTACAAAAAGGTGGTTTCTTATAGTTTAAAATCCTTTTTAACAATACATAAATAATGGCAACTTATGACACCAATATTTTACACAAACTCCAGACAAAGATATAAGCTGATATTTGAAAAAAATATACATAAACATAATTCATATTCAAAACGTCTTTATTGTTGAACATAGGTATGTCAGCATATAACATCTGAGCAATATTAACAATTATAGCTAAAATAATTGTGGATAGGTACATAATATCTGGTATTGTTATTATTTAGAATGTTTATGCTGCAAATAATAAAATCTAAAACACAAAAGATACAGCGAACCAAAACAAAACCCCAACATAAAACTCCGACATAACCCTAAAAGGCGACAGATCGTATTTTCAGAATCTAATTAGAGTTGTGAAAAGAAATCAGAAATAGTTCGCTGTTGACTGAATGGCTCCCGCTAGCTAGATGCCGATTCAGTTTTTGTCGGCTCAGGCAAAAAGTTTGCCAGCAGTGTAGGCACTTTATGGTTTTATTTTTTGGTTTTCCTCATTTCTGTTCGGTACTTTAAAAATATATTTGTATTTGTAAGTATATGTGGTTTTGTAAATATATTTGGTTTTACCGATTATAAAAATTAGCTAGCTCTTTTGGAATTCATATGTATATCAGAACAATTTAAGTAACTATACATCTTTACATAAAAAACTCCATCTGCATAAATACTCACTGTGAAATGTAGAATAAAAGGTAAAATAAAAAAAAATTATAAAGGCTGAGGTTGAAGATAAACCTATAATGTATTGAGGCGAGTGTTAGTTACAATATTATTAGCAAATCATCATGAATGTTACAAATCTCTTACGTAGTTGACAGACAGACAACACAAAGCCTAAACTACTAGGACGTAGAAAAAAACTGGTATAGGTCCAGCGGACCATGGGTCGCTAATAGCGGCCCATGGTCCGCTAGGGGAGCACTGAGATAGGGTTTAAAAGTTAGGGCTATCCCTAAATTCCCAAGGAAAAGGGAAGACGAATACGAAATCACCATAAAAAGCTACTATATGTAATAAAATACATTAAGAGTGTGCAGAAAACTGACACCAGTTGCCGCTAACACAAACAAAAATTAAATAAACCTAAACAAATACATACTTTCTGTGAATGCACAAAATGCACGACAGCTAAAGCAAAGATTTCCACTAATCGGTGTTTGCTACACGTGTTTGTATAGATAGATCAATATAAGCGTAGAGTCCGCATCGATTTGATATGTGCTCATTTATATTAATGTTCTATATAACGAACATGCTCTATAAATGAGCCCTGTTTTCTTCTTCATCTTTATGAGATCAGAATTTATTCAAGCCGTTTGTAACATGACTTTTACGACCACCGACCGATGTAAAAGTAGCAAGTAGTCCCAAACACAATAGTGAACTTAACTTTCAACCAGTGTGCAGGTTTCCTCACGATGTTTTCCTTCAACGGAAGCCTATGAAGTAAGTTGATTATTTCTTTCCTCCTGTCTTTCCTTGATTATTTCTTAGATAACAAGTCCTAAAAGCATGTATTCAATAGCACACGCCGCGGAGAGCTAATAAAACAAAAGAACTACAAGTTTGTTCTATTGTGGGATTGGAGATTTCAAAGTTTTGATAATAAAAATGTATTATTTAATATGAACAGCGCGTCTATCTACCTAAAGGAAACTTTAGATTTTTCATATAAATTTTGACGAAGTCGATACGATTATATTCTCGCAAAATCTCGTGCTAAACGCTTTGTCCACTGATATTGAGACGATGCTGTATCTACGTATTCTGGTATGCAACAAATCTATGGTCGCGTGTCTATGAAAGCGCATCATTGAGGTCATCCGCCACGCAAACAGTAGACAGGCAACAGATAGACAGACATACGACATTAAACATGTGCATATTGTGCATAAAACTGTATGGGGTTCATTATACTCTTCCTCATTACAGTCTTATTCCTCGTGGACGAGGGTCGTGGTCATTAAGTGGAATGAAAAACACACAACGAAAGAAAGAAAACTTCTTGGCAATGTTAATGGAGTGAAGTTGATAATCAACCATAGCGCAGGATTCATCACGATGTTTATCTTCATCGGAAGCGAGTGGTGGTCGATGAGTTTTAATCGACCACCACTAGCTTCATATGTCAGATTGGTATACAAACTCATGCAGCACGACAATGATTCGAACCTGGGACATTTCGATCACAGGCGCAACGCCATCGCTCCATAGTTACTCTTAGTACTCGTAGTAGATTCAGAAAGTTAGGAAAAATATTGTGGTAATCTGGTATTTGAAATTATAAAATCTATTATCGAATTAAGTTCTGGTCGATAGAAAATTAGAAATGTTTTCCTATTGTTGTGTTTACTTATGTTCTTGTGAAGGAAATATTCTTTCGGAAAACATCCTGTTGAAACTTGTAAGTTTCCTCGTAACTTGTAATTTGTAACTTGTAATTTTTCTTCTTTCCTTTATAATTTATCACCTAGTGCGTGCAGCGGAATAAGGCAATGGCAAACCAAAGGATACAAACTTATTTGCTGCAAACCCCTATTTACACACAATATGAACAGACACAGTTCAGTATACCCTGTGGTTATTTCCACAACGATTGAGATGCGAGTAGGGTGACCACAAGTTTCAAAAGCTAAGAAAACAATTTACTCCGTTCGGTTTGCTTTTGTTTGCAGAATAAAAAACAATATATGTATAAGCATCGAATAGGAATGGTAAAATCTCGTGTCCGCCAAAGATATCATACTTATTCAGTGAAATCCGGGTGAAACTCATTGTGGAAATCCAGAGTAAAAAAAGATGGTGCAGTCTTGTACTTTATAATTACACAATTAGTATATTTTCTTTTGTATTGCTTAATTTATGTTCAGCCCGTAAATACAATTATCATCGTGTTTGATTTTGCGCGCAGATATAATTAGAACTAAGGTCGTTACTCTAGAAAATAAAGGTAAATACGCAGGCTTTTTGTTGGCAAAAGTCCTTAATCATATGGTAACCCTATCTGCAATGGACGTGGTCTACGAACGGTGGCTGAGATTAGTTCCCTATGACTCACTGTTTGGATCTATTGGACTTTACACATCATACAGACACAGTAGTGTAGCGTGTAGTCATGTCTGCTAGGACAATGTCCGTTCTCATCGCTGTTTAATTTTACTTTTATACTGATCCGAGAGTTTAATTTGCCTCAATGTTTTGACACTCACTGACTTTTTTCAGCAAAATATTGTTTTCTTCTTCCATTCCCATAGAAATTCATGCGCGTCTGTTCCATGTAGTAACATTAATGTAACTAGTTGGACATTTTTATTCCAAGTAGTTAAGTACACTATTTAGAAATCAATCAAGTTGGGCTGCACCGTTAACTTTGACATTAAATTTAACGTGCGCAGAAAAACGCAAAGCACACCATTTTGTCTAAATGTCAGTGGCACGACATATAAAATTAACGTGAAATTTATCAGTGCAATTCATCCTAAATGCAACTAATGATATGAATGAGTTTTTCTCATCTGTTCCATTCCATCTAGCAACACTGTTGTTACGTTGACTGATCGGACTTAATACTATGGACCTCAAACTTAGTATGGAAAGTCAAAATGTTCCTTCATAGTTTGTATTGGAAGTTGTTGTAGGTATGTCCCATGTAATAAGAGTGTTGTAAAAAAATGAACAGTAAATAAAACAATACCTCGTATAAGCCAAAATAAAGTGTCCATCGCGCCTTATAATTTCAACCGAATCACAGTAACTAGACCAAATAATAACGTATTGTTTCGCCACGTTTGCCGAGAAGAGGGTACTGTCATTAAACCTCAGCTGTCAGTAGAGCGATCGTAGCTGGTCGGCGGCCGTGACGTGATGCAACCAGCCTGGTTATTATAACACAGGGTGACCAGGCGACGGAAGAATGCGTGGACAAGAGGAACGTATACAAGAAACAAGACCATTAGCATTGAAGGGACACCAATTTTGTTAATTTGACGTCTTTGAAAAAATGGTTGCAATGAAGTGTTGCGTTGCTTTTTCTTCATTTACAATAGGGAAATTGGTAGTAGATTATATTAGTTACAATTTTATTTTTGTCAATACATGTAGATAGTACCTATTGCATAAAATCAAATAAAGAATTCCATGTTTATTTATTTGATTTTTATTTTCCTTAATATAAATATTTTTTATCTTTTGCCATTTTAGACAGTTGATGACGATAGTCGTAATTCTAGTCAGATGTATACCTATATGTAGGCGACTTGAATGAAATTTAACATCAGTGTAAGCAGTAATAGAAGAATAAAGACAGTTGGTATGAGTTCTACAACACACACACAATTTATCGACCCACGAATGCAATAATCTTCAATTAGTAACACATTTTACTTTGAAAAGATTTTTGTACCAAAACCATGGTCACCCTAAAACCTCAACGGTCTGCTGCGCTGGCAGTTAGACGTGTGGTCACAACACCTGGCCAAGGAGCATATGGCAAGAAACACAACTATTCCTTATTGTACTTATTACGAAACAACATAAGTATATTCATTTATTGTACTTATTACGAAAAGAAGGGCGTATTTTCTCTACAAAAAAGGCGTAAAAATAAAGAAACCAGATTTATACCATTTAAACAAAACTCGAACAAGACACGTTAATTTATCATATCTTTGTTTGCGTCTTGGGATAAAAATGAGTATAAAACCCTCATTATTAGTCGACTTTTTCTTCGTATATTTTTGACCATAAACCTATAAATACTATAGGTTCCTCTATTTTTTAATTTCGCCAAGCTTGCTTGTGCTTAATTATATATTACCTAGAATGTAGACTCTGTTCATTGGTTCAACTAATTCACGAGGGCGAAGGCGCTGGTAAGCTTTATAAATAAAACACTCTTTAATATAGGTATCTAATAGTACTAGTGAAAAACCTTAGTTCTGGAATTGCTTACTGTCACGCACGTATGTTAGTTGTTGCTGCAAAAAAATCTTCGCGTCACGGCAATTTTGCCTTTAGGGGTATGTGATTACGGCTATTTAGGCAACTAATGGCTCATTCTCAACTTTTATGTGTAAGATTTGGTTATTCTTAGCTCGATTATGGCCCGCAACACCATAAAGTAAAGCAATAGGTTACGCCTGCCTCCCATTTCTTCGAGTTTGTAAAATTATTTCTTATTATGCTAGCTTTCTTTCTTTTATTAACCTGCAAAACTATGTGTTATCCCATTTCTAAGCAAAGGCCTCCTTAATTTCGATAGTCCTGAGTAAAGTCTGACCATTCTTTCGTTTAGGTCCCGTCTTCCTGTCATCTGCTCCTTGTCGTGATTCCGCGGCCGTCCGCTATCCAAAAGGTAGCAAATATTACAAGTTAAACTCTAACTCTAAATAAAGGAGCGCCACGGATCGACCATGTGGCCATCAAATGTTTAAACTGTTAAAAAAAGTTAAAGTTGTCAATGTTTTAAAAAATATAAATGTTTTGAAACTGTACATATCGAAACATTAACGACTTCTAAAACGCTATTTTTTTAAATCATTAATTCTTTTTTTTTCGAACATAGCCAGTCGATTAGCAGTTCTCTCTCAAACCACCTCAAAAAGAAATCTCACTAAGTTGTCTATGGTACATAATGCTTGTCGTAAAAGCGTGCTAATTTGTTCATTATTGTTCTGCTCCAATAAATAGATGTGGAAAGTTACATAAAAACGTAATGACACATTGTAACATGTGTTTTGTGATTTTATACCGTTAAGTTTTTATAGAAACATCTAGGTAGGTATTGAAAGCATAAAAGTCGAAGATAGGTCTTTTTATTTGAGTGTGCAATTTCGAACACTAATTTCAGATTTTGTTCAAGCTGTTTTAATTAAATTTCCAGCTGACAAGACTTTTACGTATAACTATAATATATAACTAAAATATCCCAATACTAAGAAGTGGGGCAATAAATTTAAATGGTTTTGTTATACTTGTCACACTGCATATATTGCACACACATAATGTACTTTCTGAGATTTTTTTAAAAATAATGACATGAAAAAATTCAGGACTCAAGCGGATATCGAACCCACACCAGGGCCTAATTGGGACAGTGGTCTTAACCACTGAGCTATTGAGACTATGCTATATAAATAAATAGTATTGGTTTGACCGTTCCTATAAGCACTGACGTTTATTTTAATAAACCCACATCATCCATTCACCCACATCATATTACCCCTTCTATCATCAGTTCGGCCCAACGAAGCAATGTCGTTTTTTTAATTACAATTGTAAGATAATAATATTACATCGCATCACGTGGATAGTTGTAATTCATCACTTGAATGTACCTAAGTACACCTACTTCATTCACTGAACACAATATCAGGGCTGTAAGTTGATAGTGCAGTGTCACGTGCAACAAACTACATACCCTGCGTTGCAAATAAAACTGCATATCGGACCATAGAGCATATTGCGTGGCTAAGTGTTTTACTTATAAACGCGGGAAACTTGATAACGCAACTTAGGCAAAAATCATTTATTTTAAATTCATCATTGTATTGTTTCTTATCTAAAGAAGTTTTTTACAAAATTGTCATCCATAGTAACATTACACATGCGAAAGCCTGTATGTCTGTCTGTTCCACTTTCACGGTTAAACCGCTAGACAGAATTTGGTGAAATTTGGTACACATATATGTAGTTAAAGACCCCCGTTCATATATAGGCTACTTTTTCAAAAAGCATGTTACTATGATGGGGGTGAAAGTCTGAGAAATTCACGCGGGCAAAGCCGCGGGCAAAAGCTAGTTCATGATAATATTTTTACTGTAACTTATTGTTAGTGAAAACTTGTAGCTGTACGTATTTCTTTTCATATATGCAACTATTTTGCATATTTTAAAAATAAAGCAGAGAAACAACTGTGACCCGTATAGTAACTCACTAGTCCCGCTAGCTGTGACGTCACGAGCTAATCGATTCAAACCATAGATTCAAACCATATGCATTCGATTATTCTATTCGAATTCATTCGGTCGCCCGCTCCCCACCAATTTGGGTTATTGGTTAGGTATTCACATTTCGTACATGTGTATGCACAAGATAATCGTTCCAAAGCTTTACTGGCTGTGTCCACTGCAATTGTAATTTAGTTGTAATTTAATCACAAGCTAGTTACTAAGAGACCCAAACCAATTTTCGTTGGAACTTTTCCACTTGGGAGAAAATCTTTTTCTTTCTTTCATTCTGAACATATGGCTATCAAACTCGTAGATATCTTTTTATGTACCAGTTACTTTAAATATAATTTACTAGCTGCGCCCCGGAGCTTCGCTCCTGTGGGAATTTCGGAATAAAAAATAGCCTTTTATTATTCCAGGTTATATTCTACACGTGTACCTAATTTAATATCAATCGGTCCAGTAGATTTTGCATGAAAGAGTAACAAACATACATACACACACACATACATCCTCACAAACGAAGTATGGATTTGCCAAAGATACAATTATTGCACTTTGTCACCAACAGATGTGACCAAAAATACTTATTGTTTCTTTATTAAAAGTCCCGCCATAATTCACGCCGTCGCCGCCGCCATTTTTACGTCCAGATGTCGTCAGTTGGACTGCCCTGTCCAACCAGTAGATTTTGCATGAAAGAGTAACAAACATACATACACACACACATACATCCTCACAAACGAAGTATGGATTTGCCAAAGATACAATTATTGCACTTTGTCACCAACAGATGTGACCAAAAATACTTATTGTTTCTTTATTAAAAGTCCCGCCATAATTCACGCCGTCGCCGCCGCCATTTTTACGTCCAGATGTCGTCAGTTGGACTGCCCTGTCCAACTGTCCTTAAGATGTCGAATGAATGTCCATTGTCTGCCAGGACTTCACAAAGGAATGGCAGAAGTCAAGGCTTGATGTTTATTTATAAACAATTCACAGATAGACACGTGTGAAATGTTGTTATGTTTTTAATAATGAGACATGGGGAACATCCTATCTCCTGGTAATCTCCTGGTAAAACCAGGAGATGTGCCGGGCGGCAATATGCTATTTGCCATCAATATTCCCAATCTACTCATAGCCGAAAAGCAAAGAAATGCAGGCTTGGTATTGTCATGGATTACAAGCGTGCCAATGGTCTGGAGACCAATATGTGGAGATGTGAACCTTGGTCTCCGACACTCGACACACAGAAGTAAGAAACCGGGAAAACTAGAAAAGAGAGAATATTTCAAATAAGTTTTAACACTAGAGTAAGCTACTAAGAAGGAGATTTATTTAGTACTTTTTTTACTGAGTCCACAGCCTGTCATGTTAACCAACATAGAAATGTGTCAATAATAGAAATATGGTAAGTTAATGTATTGAGTGTATATGTTGATATCTACGACATAATCTTTCACATGACTAAGTGAAAACGGACATAAAAACACTATAAATAGCGAATGGATTCACAATAACGATCTCCCACGCGGAAACCGTTGTTCACATAACCTAGTAACGCAACAATACGTTATTGATTAGCAGTTTGTAGTTCAGATAAAAAGTTATCGTGACTTTCTAACCAGGTCTCTGATAGCATCAACAATGATTCTGATAATTATCAGGATATATTTCTTACATAGGAGAGCGTTATCTAACAACAGACTTTTGATTACATTGTCGTTTATTATTATTTTTTATATACTTACTACCATGCAGGAAAACAGACAGACAGACATGGGGACCACCTTGGGCACAGATGCTTTATGGCTAAGAAAGAATCTTAGAAAATGCTCAAATGAGAAAGATACTTTTCTATTCTCGAACAAATGTTAATCCAAATCCAACTCCTGTCAAGGAAGTAAATTTAAGTCTCCATACAGTTCATAAACAGTTTAATATAACGTCAACAACTGGCGTTTATTTATAATCTGCGCAAGTAGCAACTGTGCTTAGAATAATCATTAGTAATACACTGCCATCACTATGGGTAACACATCTGATAGATTATAAACAAACTCATGCAAGCTATATTTACGTTTTGGAAATGTAAATAACTTAGTTCTAAGAATAGACTAGATAGAATAAACTTTATTTATTTTCTTCTGCAGATTCGAAGTTATAGGAATATTTTTTCTGGTAATAATTGCATAGTCCGCATTGGAAGATGTTATTTTATTGTCTTCATCTTGTCTGATTTAACGACCGACCGGCCTGACGTCAGCCCTCTTTGAGAATGCTGCTGTCTCAGCTCTTGTTTGAGTCCTGACCACTGATAGCCTGCACCTTGGCTTGTGATCGGTGTATTTATTTTTATATTTTCACATTATTTATATTTAGTTTTATTTATAAACTTTTATTTTTTGAAAATATAAAACATTAAGAAAAGTTAATTATAATTAATACTTACAAATCATCAACTAGAATACATTCACACACAATCACACAACACACATACCAACGAAATAAATATATAAAGTATAAAAAATACCTAAAGTAACCAAAAAAATATCACATCAACAGAGATACCTAGAACTTTTTCAATCCAATTTTCACATCCAAGTTCAAGCCAATGTTGTATGTTTATTGTAGTAATTTATTATATGGTAATAATACCCTCGGATAACGGTAATATGGTGATCCGTTCGACGTGTCGTGATGTGGCCTGCCTCAAAAGAGCACATTATCGCATTATCAAACTGGATGTGTCTCTGATTTTGTAAACTGATGTTGTAACTAATGATATATTAAATCGGATTTATGAAAGCTAAAGGTTATAAGCGTAACGAGAATGATATAATTTCATCTTCAACTAATTTATTTTGAATAGCGGGTCAATAGCCCCGCACGGGTGAAATATAATATAAACCTTCCTCTTGAATAACTCGATCTAATAAAAAACCCTCATCAAAATCCGTTGTTTATATTTATTTAAAGATCTAAGCATACATAGAGACAGACAGCGGGAAGCGACTTTGTTTTATACTATGTAATGATATATAATTATTTGTATCAAATAACTCATGTCAATATCTAAAATGACGTTAAAACTTTGGCTTTTTGAGATTTTTCTCACGTTATTATCTACTTTATTAAAGGTAGTTCCAGTACAATGTTTATCTTTGACACATCTGTTTCATCTGAGCTGGAGATTTCATTCAACCTGTATTATGCGAAACTTTTTCAATATACGACCCAGGATGGCGCTCGAGTGTGCCAGCGACAGCCATGACTTTATGGCTATCCGATATGAGCTTAGCTTTATAATGAAGATATGCGGGAATCCCTGAGATGTGGAGTTCGTTGCATATTGGCAATAACAGTAATCCGTACTAATATATATATATTTTTTATAATAATTATAAATCAGATAATGTCTTTTCCGTCTTTCACGTCAAAACGATTTGCTGAACGGAGAGCTGGAGAGTTTCGTAAGCAATTTTTTAAGCAAACGGATCCACAGACATGGAAGTATATAAATCATCTACGCAACTTCATTCTACCAATTTTTCTAAGGTTTGACACAGTTTCTGCTTTAACAGAAAATCCCAACTGAAATTCAGTTGATCGAACTTTTTCGATTGTCAAAAGTTTGTTTAATTAAAACTTTCAAAAAAAGATTCGAGATAATTGACAAAATGAACTTCGATTGGAATGTTATCCTTAGTGGATTACGGAATATGTAGTAAATAAAAATAAAAATAAAATAATTAAACAAACTTCCTTATATGAAAATTTGCTGTAACTAAAAATAAATCATTTTCAAAGTCGACAGTATTCTATTCCGGGAAAATCGATATTTCATAACTCATGTTGATCTGTACGAGGTCCACGTTGAAATGACGAATTAGTCGGTCTATTCGGGTCAGTGTAAACATCGCAAATTGGTCGCGCTCCGTGCGCTTTACGATCGCCGTAAAAAGGTCTTGCTATGATGCAACTAGGTGAATTGACGAACGCACTTTATAAACGGTTTGTTTATTTGACTTTGTGTATTTAGTTACTTAATGTGATAGCTGCCGTCTGCTTATAGTACTTAGGTACCTATCTTGGATTTTTCATACATCATGCCACACCATAGACCAACAAAAACGAAAATAATAATATACACTTGTGACCGATTTTCTTTTGTTCTTCCATTGATGGCGGGAGTTACTAGAGTAGTTAGGGTTACAGCAAAGTTCTTTATAGTAATAACGACTTGAAAATAATTTTCTTTGGTTAGCGTTGATGTGTAGGTAGGTACTTAAATTTACCTATTACTTTTTTATATCTGCTTCTGTAGCTATTATCATTTCAACGATTTCTTACAAAAACACATCTTCAAATTTCATATCACAATTACGAATCATAGCATACTTATATTACGAAGAAAATATGCGCAATGAACCCTAAAATGACCATGTTTTCATACGCCTAAACGAGATCCATATGAATTCAAACATGCCCATTATGCAGACCCGAGAGACGAGCATCTTATAAAAACATGGGTCGTATACACGTGCCATGCCCTATCTAAAAAAATATTTATCTAAACGACAGTGGTATAAAAAGGCGGGCTTGCCAGGGTGTTGACCGAATTTAGGCCAAGGTCGCTGGGGCTAAAATGCCGGGGCGACACCCACCCCTGCGTAGTGCAAGATGACGTCAGGAAGACGTTACGCGAGTACTTTGTTTTCAATTTCGAATCGATTTTGAAATATTCTTGGTTGCCAGTGGTATTCGTTTTTCTTGCATATTCATATAAAATTTGAAGTTGTCTGGCCAAACATTGGTTGGTAATCGCAGCAGTCACATGTAATTTTTAAATAAATAATTCAGTAAGCTAAATTATGTATCATCAATACATATAATATTAATCCTTCCAGAGATTCCTACAAAACGTAACCGCAGATAGCACATTTTTTTTCTTGTAATACATGGTAATATTTAGGTTTAGACCCAATGTCTTCCACAGAAAACGGCCATAAAAATATGTACATCTGTGTATTTACATCACTAATCTTTTCGCTCATTTGATACATGTAATTAAGGTGTCACAGCCGAGTACCCTCCCAGATAAGAGAGAAAGAGAGACAGTAGACAAACGAGGATGCGGGTTGCCTGGTAAGCAAATACCGCAAAGTCTACACAACCGATAATCCCCGATGAATTACTACTGCAACTGATGCATAGTCAACTTTTCAAGCTGTAGACCCATGACAGGAAAAAAAACACATATCATTAATGCTACACTCAGAAACCTTTCCCCTAGTTCTGTATAATTCCAAAAGAGATTCCTTTAAGGAACCTGAATTTAACAAATAGGCCAAGGTCGCGCCGGCTGCTCGCCAGATATGGGTCCTAGCAGAGATAGGTTTACGGGCATTCACGGGGCGTTAACGTTTTTGCCCTTCTTAACAGAAGAGCTCTGACTTACACAATACTCTTGTTCTTCTTGTTATTACACAATCAATGAATATTTTAAAAGCAA
Source organism: Plodia interpunctella (assembly GCF_027563975.2). Lineage (NCBI taxonomy): Eukaryota > Metazoa > Arthropoda > Insecta > Lepidoptera > Pyralidae > Plodia > Plodia interpunctella. Next base: position 3,212,069 of record NC_071315.1, read on the forward strand.
AATTACACTATAATGGCAAATAATAGACTTAAAATTTAATAACAATATAGTGAGACGTGTGTTGAAATGAATAACATTACAATGAATATATTTACAAATATACCAGCCCTTTTCCCATTGTAGCTGTAGTTTGTACTTTATGTAAGGAAAAGATTTGTTTGCACAAAGGCAGAACGGAACGGCGCCGGTAATAAACTGGACATAAACGTTTTTGCCCGGAATAAACCCATGCGGGTCCCAAGATGTTTTAAAACGAGCCATTGTTCTCGAAACTTCTGTGTTTCCACTAGTTTCCAGAAACGGTTGGGGGTTATTAATCCAATTGGAAATGAAAACTGTCGTCTTATATATTTTTAATTTTTTTCACGCTTGCAGAAAATATGTGACACAAATAAGCAGATCTTTCTCCTCGTACTTACTTCAAAATATCAGAAACACAATGGATTATAGAGCGGCTCAATAACAGCTTTATCATTTTAATATAAAATTTACATGAATGGTCATTAGTGTTAAGTCATGTTAATAATTGGATATTATTTATTATGCCCGTTCCCTTTATTTGGGACACAAAAAATACCTAACAGCAATATTTTAAATCACGCAAAAAGAAGAAATCTATACAAGCGAGCATGCATAAGCGAGATAAAAAGGATAGCTGTTAGTCGTATTAACCATGAAGCTATTTAGTGATGGAATTAATGTTTTTATTGTAATGAGGACCCGTGCTGACAATGTCTAATTGCCACAACTTGCAGATAAAAAGCATTATAAATTACTGTATAAAAAATGAACTAAACAACAAATAGTAGAAAAATATATCAAAATCCTCAAGGGTATATATGTATCATGCAAGATTTGAAAGTTTTAACTTAGAATCATTCATAAGCAAAACAGTTACTTGAGCATAAATAACTTATTTACATATTTTAACCTAAATTATAATAAAATTTAAGATCTTCATATGCAGTCATACATTATGAATAAATTGTGTGTTTTTGGAACTATAATTTGATATTGCTTTTCATTATATTTGTTGGTATACAAAAATGATGTCGACAGCAAAATATAATTGAAGTGAAATTCCGAGAAGAGGTCATAATTTTTGCCTATGCCATATGACAATTTAGTTATGTGCTGTCGACAAAAACAGCAGCGAACCTCTGATAAAACTGCCCTGGATAAAACATCGTGATGTCAGGAGCTCCCGAAGTAAACCGGAACATGGGCGAGAGGAGAGAAATTTCTATCAATAGGACACGAAAACATTACTTTTTTATCCAAAACAGGCTCTCCCAACGACGATGTTTGTAAACAAGACGATGTAGATAAAGAAAGGGCGAACTGGTTTGATTCTAGTGGAAATTAGGCTTATCTAATCGGAGTATTACAAGGCTGCAGTTATCTCATTAGTGAAAGAACTAGTTTATATGCAGATATTATCAGTTATCACTGACCTATCACGAGAAATCATAGATCTGGGTTATGATGATTGCATGAAACCTATAAGCTGATATATGACAGCATGCAATAATATATCATGAAGGTCTCATTGTAGATTTAGTTTTATAAAGTCAAATTCAAAATTCTTTTTTCAACTTAGGAGAAGATTAGGATAAATATCTCTTAATTGTCGACAAAAAATTACTTAAATCTAGGTCTACTACGACATCCAAAGCGAGATGAAGAAGAGAAACAGAACAACAAATTTTACCGTGAACAACAAATAATTTAATTGCGGTATTGTTAGTTGAAAAAAAAAATGCGATTACAGTCCAATGAAGAATGAAGATCAAGAAAAAATCCGATCCAGTGTCTATTTATCCGTGGGCAAGACTTTTTGTATCTGCACAATAGTTAGTTACCTATTTAATGTTTAGATATAGACTGGTACCCAAAAAACTTGCTGCTAGAAACACCGACCATATAGTAATTTATTTGTTATTTTTTCAACCGTCACGAATTCTCGATCTTCAACAAGAAAAAAAAAGCAGATAATTGTGTAACGTAACACGACAGAATTTAGATATTTTATCGAACAAAATCCTTAGAATAGAAAACGCTAACTTTCATTTCAAGAAAAGGTGACAAACAAATTAATGATAACTTCAACAAAAGACAAGATTTTCCTAGAAAATGTGACGTAGCGAGTAAATAGTAAATTCAAAGACAGATGTAATAAAACTATACAACCAGTTACCGCAGAGTTGCCCGCGCGTTGATATACGTAATACGAGGAAGAGACAAAGAAATGTGAAATGATTTTGTTTAGTTAGTATAGTTTATTTAGATAATGAGATTATTTTTGTTTCATTTTGAACATTATAGTTTTATTACACTTATGCTTTTAAGTATATTTATTGACCTCGTTATGGTTTTAATACAAATTATTGATAATAATAATGTTAAAGTAAATATTATTAACAGAGTAAAAGGTATTTTAAGACTTATAGAAATTCCTTTTGATAGTGATATTTTTCGCACATTACACAAATATATTTATTAAATTGCTAAAAAAATATTAAATCTAATTACAACGACATGTTAAGTGAAAGTACATATGTTCTAGGTATATTGCATAAGGACTTACCATGCGACGAGTGGAAGGTGGCATCCGACTTGCAGCATCACTAACGGATCCACAGAGCACTCGCAAATTATACATACACAATAATATATACACAAAAAAGCCAACGGTCTATAAACCTGTTTCACAGACTCGACACACCATCACCAAACGAGCGGCACTTGTTGCAAAACTAACAAAAAGTCCGCTTACAGAACAGAATATAATAAAACCACACTTTTATTTAATCGATTTTTCCTTTTTTTTATTTATTTTTTGTGCACCATGACCACTAGCACAACTGATGATAATAAACATCAGAAAATTAGTGTTAAATGAGTGTTGGGATACTTATTCATTTTAATAAATTAAAACAAATTGTTTAATTTTATTTAGGCTGTCAATATTCTTTCAGCCAGCTCATGCAGAGCGCGCATGCGTGCCGCACGTTCGACAGCGCCCCTTGCGCAATCCAGACTGACGTAGACTGCTGAGTTGACGGCCGCCGGGCCCTGTGCTGCCATCAATGAATAATAAAAACTTCTAAAAGTTGCCAACTCTCCTTTGGAAGATACTGAGCTAAAAGTAAGTAAAATCCGGTGGAACCGTGGAAATGTACCATTGAGGTTCTATAATTGTCATCAACGGAAAAGGAGGCCTAAGCCTTATGTAACTCTTATAGGACAAGCTTAATCAATCTTACAATAAACTCATCTCATCACTTCACGTTGCTTTGGACCAATTTTCAATGTATAAAAATAAAATTTCTACGTACTAGTCAAGTGATCATTATAGACTCTTTAGATCTCTTCTTTCCTATCCTCCCCACATTCCCATTTTGTTTCCGGAGTAAGCGCCTGGAGTGGAGCCTCGGACAACAGAAGACCGAGAAAGTACAAAACGTACGTACAGGCTTAGTCGATGAGTGCTTTTTTTCGGAAGTGGACCTAGCTTTACAATCTTGCAATTTAACCACCGGCCTAGAACAGAAACTACTCAACTGATCAAATCGTTCCCAGTGTCCCAGGGTTTAGAAATGTAGATGCAGTATAAATATATGGTCATAAATAAGTACTGCTCGTTTACAGTAAGAACTTGAACTTGATCATCATACTTTACTTTTGCCTTTACTGAGTATTAATTATAAAGAGAATTTAATAAATATCTAAAATACCAAACTTTGTTCTTTCAAAAGTTTTGGAAAACCAGTTTTCATGAAGTGCAAACTATAGAGTTGGATATGATATGAAACCTCGAAACTTCAGACCGAGCCATCGCGATGACAACTTCACATGTAAATCAAATTCGAAAAGCGATTTAAATTAAAAGAAAAAAAAACATATCATGGTATCTATCAAAAAAGAGGAAAATTTTGTTATTGTAGATTTAACCGCCAATGTATTTCAAATTGTCTTCATTTTTATTAAAAGTTTTACCGTTAATTTTTCTCTTGAAGTTTAGTGATATATATTAGTTTGTTCTTATGTTAAAGATAGTTGATTGTATGAGTGTGTGACATTGAATGAGCTTCGAGGTGGATCGGTACGCGTGGGCACACATAGCCCTATGTGCAGACACCACATGGGCCACTGAACCTCCGGACGAGTTCACAATAGCCAACCAGGTAGGTACGCAGACTGGTCACCAAACAAAATTCAACATTTTACACATGTCACTTTGATTATCAGCTGTTTTACATCAGAAAGACAGACCGTCTAGTTTTGTGCGAAATTTTTCTATTAAACCAAACAAAATGTTACGAGAAATTCGCCTTTTTAATCTCGGGAGCTGCTAAGATGTGGCTCTAGAAGATGCAAGGATTATGTCTTAAAACGTGAATCATTCTACCGAGTGGACACCGGCGTCGATAGCTCAGTTAGAAAATCCGCTGCCAGGATTGGCAGCTGGAGTTCGGATCCCACACAAGTCCAAACTTGTTCATCTACATTATCAATGTAGATGAACAAGAATCTTCTTATGCAAGAATCTTCTATGCTTGTTATGCTTCTAACACCAGAAACCTGGGCGTAAAAGTCGAGTCTGACGTGTTGAACACGTGACAGTCGTGACATGTCAAATGATCTGATGACAGATAAAGTTTTTGGACAAATACTGGACAACGTTCCTGGCCGTCGGCTTTCATGAGAAAGCAGTGAGCAATATATTGTTTCACCAATATAATGATGGGACTGGTTATATCCAGTCATGCCACTGGATATATCCAGTCCCATCCCCATTATATTATGTGACTGTCCTATTTAAACAGTATAATCAAATTATATGGCAAATTCTATTAATTTTGACAAAACAACAAAACAACAGCCATCGTCTTGTCAAGATCAAAGACTCTTTCGTCTTCTATGGTGCAGGAAGAGCGTCAGTATATGGCCATGACAGAAGATGAGCCACGGATTGTATTTCTCCACAGTCACACAAGTTATTAGCCGAGAAACTCCACCTGCCAGATTCAGAGATAATCTCTTTCTCGGTGTCTCCCAACACCAGCCCGGAGACTGTTTAGAACTCTCCAAACTGGCCAGGATAGATAACCACCCGGTGGGTGCTTCTCGACTGGTGGAGGATTAGCTATTTGCGGAAGAATATCCATTGGTCCAGCCAGGCTTGGGAATCTTTCTTAGAGCATAGACTGAGCTGACTCATGAAGTTGTTGCGGCGGTTTTTTAGACTCAATCTTTCAATCCTACAATTTACTTATTGATTAAATGACGACGAGCCTTCACCTCTCATCTCCTTAACCTGGGATATGATGATTCTTGCAATTTTTCTATCAAAAAAAAAAAGGAAATGGGCATAGTGACATCCGGTCCGATCGCTATGATTTGGCAGTCAATAACAATATTACAACTATACACGACTTGAGAGACTAACCTTATCCGTTAATCACAAAAAAGTTAAAACATGCTTTAAGCTAAAATATGTTTTGACTCTATCACACTTCATATTTGCCATTGACAGCAAGAGACAAAACATACTTTAGCTTAAAGTATGTTTTAACTTTTTTATGAATAAAGAATACAAGACTACACAGAACTTATACAGGAGATAGTCTCTCCTGTATAAGTTCTGTGAGATCAGTTTATGTTTCAGCGCCTCTTGGCACAACATTGCCGTATATCCCAAGTATTACAAGAGACGGCTGTAGAATCACAGTCCCAAAGTGTACAAACAAAAAATCAATTTGAAACCACAGGCAAGTATAACAACCATCGAGAAATTACACAAGAAATACAATAATAAATCTGCATTTGTAACAGTTTTGATTGATATCAGATACATACTTTCATCATAATATTGGGTGGACCTAAATGACTGCCTTGAGGAACACCTGCAATATTATTGTTTATTTTCATTTGTAACTAATGTCGTTTAAGAATACATAATTAATATATGACAATGCTTCAGAAAAGCGAAGTATATCGAGTCAAAGTCCAGAAAATGCAGGCTGCAGCAGTAGTAGTAGCCGGAGAAGCGTAAAGGACGTCATACCAGAATCCAGACTGGCACAGTTTTACGGGAATTTCTATTACGACGAAGCCAGGTATCTAATATTCTACTAACCACCAAAGTGCATTCTTGGATATAGGTTTGCTAGGCATCCCGTGTCCAATTTATTTAATTAACTTTCTTTCATTCATTCTGAAGTCATGTGATGTGACTACTTGCCTAGTCTAGATGTCGGTAGGTAGACGTATGACTTTCATGACTTTTGGCGACTTGAATATAATATGACACTAGTTAATACTAGTGTCATATTTTATTTAGTATGTTATTTATTAGCAGTAAGACAGTCGAAAATAAAAAAGAAGTGGTGTGATATACCGTAGAAGAAGAAGTAAAACCGTAATTAGTATTTACTAGTTGTGATAACAATAGAACTAAATTTGGAATTGTAGCAAACTAGAGTTCATCATCATCATTTCTTTGCCTTATAAACTGCACTTTTATTGCAGAGAAAAATGTTACACAAACGCTAACGAGCGGAGAAGCTGCCGGGGATACAACGGGCAGGGCTGCGAAAACTCAGATCTCACAGAATGTTGGATGTTGCCTGAGGTGAGTCAGCCCTCAAATCCATCCTTATAAAAAAAAGGAATGCTGCATCACATTCCGTAAACGTAAAAAATGACGTGCAATCGTCAATGAATGTGAAATTGTGACGATTTTAAAGTGACTTCAAAGCAGAATTTGGCATTTGAATGTAGGTAGATGCTTTTTGTCATTATTACCATGATTGGTTCAATTCCCGAATGGTAAATAGGTTTGCGCCGATTGGAAGACACTGGAAAAATACTGAACGTAATCTCTGACCATGAATTCATTCTAGGTGGAGTACTGGTTCCGCAAACTGGTGGACGAGAATACGGACCGCAGTGCGTATCCCCGGCGCCGTCGGCAATACAGAATGCTCGCTGATGACGATTTGTGCGTTTGAATTTAAAGCCTATAATTTTAGTTTCGCCGATAAAATGAGATTTTATCGATTGGGGTCGTGTCTCTTGAAAATCGAGCAGTCTAATAAATACAAATATGGACAATCAAATAGATTTGAGTTATGCCAAAGTAAAAACAAAAAAGATAGCAATTCATTGTATCTGAGTTACTTGAAATGCCTCTAACAGCATCAATAATAGTAGAACAAATAGGTACCACGATTGAAAATGGGTTGAGAGAATCATTTAGGAAGTTGACAATACTGGTAGATAATAGTTATGAATGGAACGGCATACGGTCGTTTATATTTTTCTATTGGATTTTACACACTAAAACAATGTCTTAGTTTTCTTTTTAATCAGCACGGAAGCGACTCATCAGTTCCATAGATGACATAATATAGAACGAGTGTAGAATTAACGGGCACCAATCGGCAGCTAGCGAGCGCTGGGGCCCGTCCGGGGCGCGGGCGGTGGGCGAGGAGGCGGTCCTAGCGGCGAAAGTGCTCAGCACCCGCGGGCTGTGGTCCCCGCCGGCGCCCGCGCAGCCGACCCGAGCGCCGAGCCCGCCTATCGCGTCAAGGAAGATCCGCGCGAGACGCCGCCAGCCCAGAAGACTGACAGCGTTGGCCCCCCCGCCGCCGGCGTACTGTTTAGAAGTCCCTGCTCAGTTGCTGTGTGACCCGAAATGCAAGGTACGGTTATGTCAGAGTCAGAATAATGAATTCATCTTTGTGACTTGTAGGAGTAAAGCCTAATTCTCATTACGACACTAAGGGAATGAAAATAGTTTCATAATGTTAATTTCTACATCAGTTATACTTTTGGTAAGTTATTTGATTCAGCGTCTATCCAAGTTAAGTACGTGACTTGTTTTCTATTGCAATAAAATTGTAATAAATTACCCTACTGCTCGTATCTATATACTTATCTTCATAATTTATGCCAAACGTGATCGTTTAGCATATCAAACATAAGCGACTAGTTCATGATAAATCGCACTTACGCATCCATATATTTTGATTTAAGTAAAGTCGGAGTTATATGTCTGAATGACGCAAACAAGGGCACTACTTACTAATGAAGTAACTCAAAAAATAGTAAGTTTTGTTGTCTGCAGTTCCAATTCGACTCGCCACGTCCACCACAACTTAACATAACCGAGTGCCAGCGAGTCATGGGTCGGCTGTCAGCCAGCGTGCAAGCTGTTATGCGCGCCAACGCGGCCCGCTGCCCCCCCTACAGGGGCACCAACGTCAGCAGATACGCCCCCACCGGCCAACGGCCAGCGCGCTGCCCCGACAGACGATACGGAGTCTGGTGGCCCAGGGACCACCCCTCCCCAAGACTTGACCACAGATTCCAACTCACACATGTTGCTCCTAATCTACAACGAACCAACGACACTCCAAAAGTTGCCGCTAAAACAGAACCCGAGGAAACCAAAACACAAGACGCTAAAAATGATGATAATAAAGAATCTGAAGAAACAAAACCAGAAGATACACAGGCGCCACAAGCAGAAAAGACGGACGAACAAAAGCCCACAGAAAAAATTGTCGTTGATGGTCAAATCCCGTCAACCAGCGCGGCAGCTCTGGAAACGGGGCTGAGGAAAAAGAGACTTTACAGCACTGTTCTAAGTATGAGCGCTCCTGCTCCAATAAACCTAACTCCAGTAGGATGTGTCAGATTATCCCAAAAGTTAGTAACACCTGGTCTTTTAAAACTTAATCCTAAAATTGTTTTACCAACAACTAGGATAAGACCACCAAATGTAGATAAGAAATTTGATGAACTAGAGAAAGAAGCTTTAGAACAGTACAAAGCGTCAGACGAGAGTATAGACACGAAATTCAGTGAGTTGGAAAAGCAGGCCGTCGAGCAATACAGCACCAGTAACAGCAACACCAGTTGCAGCAGCGGAAACTCTGCAGAAAAACGTACGACGAGTTCGCCGTCCGTGCCAGACGATCAAAAGAACAAGAATCAGCCGGCAAAATTTCATAAAGAAAAAGTAGATAGCGTGGTCATCTACTCTCAGAATTTTCCCGACTTAAACGCGAGAGGACATACCAGTCTCATGAATTTAAAAAACTTCCACGCCCCCCCGAGGGGGGAAAAAAAGGAGCAAACTCATAAACCCAAAAGGAGTTTGAAGAGCGAGCAGAGAGCCGCCTCGGACACTGATTACGACGCCAGAGAGGTGGCCAAAGGTCACAAAGGTCCGATGCGTTGGACACTGCACGTAGTTCCGCCGAAGAAAAGACACTTGACCCAGTGCGTGTCGGACTGCTCGTCCGACGAGGATCTGGAAGACACAGCGGGATCCATAAAAGACGCTGGTCCGCGCATAAAGCGACACGTGACGGGAAAGGCGAAGATGTCCGCCCACGGAGGCGGCGACCTGCATCCAATTATGAGAAAAACGTAGCATAACGAATTGTAATCATCCATCGCTGCTTTTGTACACTTTACAGCAATACATGCCACTGAAAGTTGTGGATTGAAATTGTGGAAATGCGTGTCAGTTGTTTAAAGTAAATTGTGTGTGACTTTTGTATGCATTTTATAAGCGATCGTCAACTTTGAGTGGTCTCAGTTTTTGATATAGATTTTGTGATGAATGTTGTGAAACGTGAAATAGACGCGTACCGAACTATGCCGTGGCTTTAGCAATGTGCTCATTTTACTAGTCATAAATACTTTGTATATATTTTTTTGTATTTTTGGATTTATTATGAGATTATTGAACAAGAAAAATAATTTCAGTTAAAAAAACAACTCAGAGTTGAATTCTTTCAAATATTTTACGAAATAATGAAAATAAATGTTATGTGATTTCATTGGATGACTTCAAAATTGAGATATTATTTTGACAACACTTTTACACAGATCTTTCTTAATTATCGAGTGTGTTTATTGCTAACACTGGTGTCAGATTTTATTACAGACGCTTAAAGGCATCTGACATGACACACAGACAACATACAGCAAACAAATCTTTAATAGAGCTTTAGAAGAGCATACAATCAGTACATACATTTTATTTCTACTCAGAGAGAGGAACATCACCCCATACAATAAGATTCAGAAGTATACCAAAAAGTAAACCATTAAAGTTTCCTAGATTTTACAGATTGTCTAGATTTTACCGGCCGCCTGCCTGACGTCAACCCTCCCTAGGAATATCCAAGTGGTTGTACCTCGGAGATGTAACTTTACCATTTTGTCAACTGCCAGAATACGGAACTCAACGCCTTCCTACTCAAAACTTATAATTTATAATGAAAACATGATCTTGATTTGAAACTATTCCCATGCTGAATTTCATCAATATCCATTTGTCAAAGCTGTAATAAATTGACACAATGATGTAGTCTGAACTACTGCCTGTACAATTTATGGCTGGGGAAAATATAGGGTTGTATACATTATACAAAGAAATATATAAAATTCAATAAATATATTTATTTACATCAATATTAATTAAGATATACTTTATCAGTTGTGGTCCACGAAAACCTTATAACTACAGACAAGAAATAACAAATTTTGAATTAAGAAGGAGTGGGAAATGTACCCCTGCCTTTCGTCTCGACAGCTCATAAAAACACTTCTGTTAGGCAGGTTTAATTCCCATTGAATATTTTTTTTTCTCAATATTCTTTTTAAAATTAGTTAAATAGTTTTCATGTGTAACAAAACTTTTTAAAACAAAATAACATATGAAATAAGAATATTTAAAAATACATTACCTTTGGAAAATCTAACAAGTCTACAAGCTCTTATGACTGTGCACTTAGCCTCAACTACCCAGAAATTTTTCTAGGTCTGTCCTGTCATCGTCCAGCTGTATTTGTTCTAGGGTTATGTTTGGTTGGGTTTTAGGCACTGAAATAGACACAAATAATGTTATAATTGAAAATTGTTATAACCTTGGCCTGAACAATGATGGGAGGCTGGCAAATTTACAATAATTGCAACATTTTACCAAATAGTTCTTAGTGCTACTAACACTCTAGTCAACTTTCAACGAGATAAAATGGGATATCTTTATTATTCTGTGCAGGTTTGCTGCAACTGAGGCATGTTTGGGCTTGAGATACATAAAGGATTAATAACAATACTACAAACCTGCTGGCACAGTTCCACTGCTCAAGTATCGAGCCATATCGCTGTTGAAGGCTGCAGCACTTGTCTCTCTCTTGGCCTGCAACTCTGCTAGATGTTGTCTCTCTTGCTCGCAGGATTTCACAGAGTTATCTTTTGCCAGCTGACTTCTAATTTCTTCCAGAGCCTCTGTAAATAAAATAGTTATTTGTGCAGAAACAGTAACATCTCTTTATCAGTTACAGGGTAGACAGAACCAAGAGTTGGCTCAAAGGCTCAAAGGCTTACCTCATATGTATGGCGTGTTTATGGAATTAAGAATCAGGAAGTAAAATAACTGGCAGTGGATAGGAACATATGGAAGACTGAACCCATCTCATTTTTATGTGGTTTCTAGCCTATTAGATATTTATATTGAATTTCATAGTCCAAAGCATATCTGAAGGACTTCCAAACCAACAAGAACCTAATAACGACAAATACAGAGAATTCTTGAATGCTTTCAAGAGTTCTCACATTTTACAATATGTTCGTATAGTAATTTAGTACAATTTACCCATTTTCTTTTCTTTATACAAAGACAGTTGATAATGATGATCCAATTTCCAGCTCTCCATGGCACTTCTCTCCACAATATCTTCAAATTGGACCAATTCCTCCTCTACGTTTCTCATCATAGTCTGTACATTTCTCAAGCTCTCCATACACTGTGCCACTGAAGCAGCCAAGTTCGGTATTTGGGCCAAATTGTGACTCAACTCTTGTGCACTTTGTAACCTTATTTTAGCAATAGCATGTAACTCCTGTATGGTTTTATCAACGTCCTCTGCGGCTTTAGAGTTAGTCTCAGCGTTGGCATGCAGTTCAGCCCAGTCATTTTGGTATTTTTCTAATAAGGCACCACCAGCCCCATAGTTCACTTTCGCTTCGCTAGAATGTTGGTGTTTCTCCTTAAAAATATTCTTTACCCTTTGAACTTCTTGAAGGGTTTGTCTCAAATTGTTGTTATTACTTAACCCATCTTGCACAACGGATATAAATTCCTTTATATTCCCTAACATTTTAATTATTTCCAGTTCCTGTACACAACATCAACAATAAAAAACCAACTTGCTTTTCTTCCCTCTCTGACAGTGACAGCAAGCTGACATACTTGACAAATGACGTATGACGTATGACTGATGTCTTATTTATTTTTGGATAGAGATGGCGAAACAGAAATCCCAACAGTTTTTAATCGGGAAAATAATCAATTCTGCTCTTCGCTTGATTTTTATTTCATCATCATATTTTAGTTTAAAGAATTTTTTTAATGATATTATGAAATAAATTTTAAACCATAGGAAAACAGTCACTTAATTACTTTTTTAGAATTTAGTATTAAGTTAATTTAGAATATTTCAGCGATGAACAAGTACACAATCAGTTGTGTGATTTATATCATAAAAATACAATTTTAACTAGAAACTAGGTATTTTGAAACAATCACAACGATTAATTATTTTTTACGAACCAACTTAAAATAACCATAAGATTCATTAGTAAACTTCATTAAAAATTCAATTTTTTGGATAAAATAGGAAAAAAACTTCTTGTAATAGCTGTCATGATTTGACAACTTTGCACTAGTCACAGAGAATTAAAAAAAAACATGTTCACAAAAACAAACTAAACAACGGAAAGATTCAAATGAGGTGTTGTTTGATCGTTTATTTTATGTAATTTTCTAAAATAGAAAGCAATCCCTTAGAAATGAATTGCGAAAAGTTAAGTCGTGAACAAGTTCCTGAAAAATTTGCAGAATGGCTACTAGGAATGGGATGTCCTCCTGAGAAAGTTCCCTCAATTGAAAAGATTTCAGAGTAAGTTTTTTTCAGTAAATATTTACGTAAAACCTCTCATCTGTGCGTTCTTTCTCCATCGACTGTGACGCCACAATATCATCAGCCTTTGTAAAATAAGCGCAAATTTTGCAAATCGGGTTTCGGATTTACGACTGGCCGCCACACTGATGTCAACCCGGTTTGGGAATGCTGTTGTGATCTCTGACTGTCGCCTTGTACTTGAAATGGTCTAGTCAGGGAACCGCACACGTGTAATGTAATAAAATCTCTTATAAAATGGTTACCTAGTTATAATAATATACCTACATCTTACATATGTAGCATAATTGCCATAACTTATTTTCTCATACAATTCTTTGTTTTGTCTTTCCTTTAATTTAGAATATGTCGGGGACAGTATTACATGGTCTGGCGAAGTTTGATGGAGCATGTGGAACCAAAGGATGTGATCAGACAGAAAAGGCTCCAAGTCTTCTGTGATGATGTCCAGAAGTGGCAGAAGAAGAGCCCTTTTAATGAGGTAATAGCAATTTGTTTTATACTTAATATTTGTCATTCTTTATAATAATAAACTATTTCTTGTGGCAAAGTAGCCTATATTGTTCTCCAGCTCTCTATTTATCTCTTCATAAAAAATCCCCACTATCCAATGCTCTGTTTTGATGCGAAAGATGGACAAACACACTAGCTTTTACCTGCGTCTTCACCCACATGAATTTAAATTTCATTACATGTATGCAAAATTTCAATAAGATTGGTTGAATTGATAAAGTGTGAAGAGGTAACAAATAAACAAACACTACACTATAATAAACAAACAATTTTGCATTAAAAATATATTATTTGGGAAGTTTAGATGTACATACATCTAAACTTCCCAACAACAAAGACAAATACGTATTTGTCTTATTTACAGCACGACATAAACATTATAATGCCTGAACCTCTGGCCCTGTGGCAACAGCAGACTGAGCTGCGCGACCAGGTGGCTGATATGGAAGCCAGGGTCTGCAGCAGTCAGGAGAAGCTGAAGCAACTCACTGACAAGATCTCTATGAAGTGTAAAGATTATTTAAATAATAAGTGATTTGTAAAAGTTACATTTTTTATACAAGTTTTTATTGTTGTCTGTGAGATTTTGTTTCATTCAATGCATGACAAAATTGCAGCAAATGAAGCTCATTTTTAGGAAGACATGATTTGACTTGTTCTCGTTGTCAAATGCCATCAAGACACAAAGTTGAAAAACATCAATCTAATAGTCTCTTATGAAAATTATCGTGTTGCAGTATCCCAACGCAACACAACCCGGGACCGCATCGAGGCGCTCCAGCGGCGCGCGTGGCTGCTGCAGCAGGTCACCGCTGACTTGAGAGCCAAGAAGGAGAACCTAGAGGAGACCAGGACTATCGCTGACTCTCTCTGCTGCTTTGATGAAGAGAGTGATGTGCAGGTGTTAATAAAATACTATTTTATTGATATAGTTTATTTTTCATGATTTTCTTATTTTATCTATTTGATTACTTTGCGTGTGTGTTTGTAGCATCAAATAAACGCAGCACTGACACAAGTATAAGTATATAATTGGTACAATAAAGTATAATATATAAATATAAAAAATGTTTGCAGAATAAGCTGGAGAAATGTATGTCCGTGTTCCGGAAACAAATGCCATCATCCGCTGCATCCACCTCGTTGCTAGCTTCGAATCCCGTCGCCAGCTCCTCTGTGGTGTCTACCAATGGGGACCATGAAACTGGTGAGAAATTCCTTCATTTACACATTCTTTGATATTCTTCCATAATTTATTTTTCTTCATCTTCATACATACTTCTTAGCGAGCTGAATTTAGCGTTCTTTGTGTGTTGGCTACGAAGAGGCGAGGTATTGGTCCTCACCAATACCTCGCCTCTTCATAGCCAACGCCTAACATGACTTTTACGACTATCACATACACACTTGTGAACTTAAATCAAAATTATTTATTTGCCTATGACGTTTCCCTTCACGGGAAGCATGCGGCGCTGTATGAAAACAATAGTCAGATTGGTATACAAACTCATGTGCCACGTGTAGGATTCGAAACTGGGACTTTTCGATCATAGGACGGTTTGACTTTGATATTGTAATTTCAGAAGAGTACGTGACGTCACTAGTGTCGTCCCGCGGCGACGCCCTCTGGCCCCTGCTGTGTGAGAGACGAGCGGCGATAGTTTCTTCTCTGTCCAACACCCACACTACCAACTACAATGATTCAGAGTGAGACCATTTGACTACTTACTTCTTGGCGTGTCGATGTCGTCGAACTATTTTTGTTATTATAATTAAAACGCTTTTTTGGACACGTGTAAAAAAATATTTGACGTAATAGCATGCTGTCCTATCGATTGTTTTTATTTTGCTTACATTGCAAGCCCACATTGATTTCTTTATTATACATAGTAGCTCATAAATTATTGTTTTTATTCCACTTTCAGTACAAGTCCACAGAGTGTGCTGGCACACACCGCCGCCCTGCACAGCAGTCTGGCGCTAGAAGCCATGAAGAACAGAGTGCATACCGCACTCACCAGGAAGCGATTGGCTGCTGCGCTCAACGATCTTAGTGTACGTTAGTGGTTATCTATGAAAATTTAACTACTGTACATATAGTATACTATACTATATTGCTCTGGTAATATCATAATTAAAAAGTAGCCTCTTGAATGATTCGTTTACTTCTGTGTCAATTTTCATTCTAATCGGCCCAGTAGTTTTTGAGTTTAGCGTAAATAAAAAAAAAGCAAAATACAAATATAATCTTTATAACATTAGCATTGATAGTATGGATAGTAGTTATATACTATA